>NW_017307082.1:178152-196771 GCF_000935625.1 Nanorana parkeri
GGTGGGTGGGAAATTCGTCCGCCGGCTGACTCTCTGCCAACTGATTGCTGCTTGGTCCCACCTACAGTTCCACTCCCGAAGCCCTCCTGTTCTTTACCACCCAACTGTTTCATCTCTCACTGTTTTAACCCCTCAATATCCTTCTTCACATTAAATCCATTTATGTAGCCCCTAAATCTATTGCATTCAGCCTGTGTGCTCCGGGCCTAACTTATGTAGCAACTGGTTTGACTGCTAAATAATGTATAATTCTTTTCACCCAGCCATGTGATTCAGTCACCAAATCCAGGCCCTCTGCTGGGCAACACAGCCAGGTCAGTCAACTATGTTTTTCCACTGCATTTCAGCAATACAGCTTGATCACTGACCTGCCGGCAACCTCTGCTAAAGAAGCTTGTTTACTTTAATCATCATAAGCCTACTACCAGTGTTAGTTTGATAGAATGCTGCGATGCATTAGAGACTGATTGACTTACTGTAACGTCCCTCTCCCTCAGGCAGGTGTGGCTAGTTGAGGGGAACAGTGGCAAGGGCAGGGGTGAGTGGATGTATGGAAGAGAAGTGAGAGTGGAGAGAAGAGGGGAGAGGTCTGTGGTGGTGGGCTGGGGAAATAGTGGTGGTAGAAGAGTGGTGAGAGCCGGTGGCTGGGCTGAAGGAAGAGTAGTGAGGGCAAGGGGTGTATGGCAGTGGGAGAAAATGTATGTACAGTAGGGGTTCTGCAGCAGAGTGGTGAGACTTGAGTGCAGGGTCGAATTGGGAAAATAAGATCATGAGGCAGAGTTGTAAGTGAATTTACATTGTGTATACAAGTAGAAAAATGTACTGGGAAAAGCAGTGTCATTGTATGCGACAAAGCCGCCATATTTATTGATGGAACCCCCAATGTTATACCATCGGGGTCCAGGGAGAAAATGTATACTTTCAAGTTTGCCCTTTGTAAGTAACATATTAAAACTTTAAACAAAGATTTTATATCTACTACCATCTACCCTAATGATTATCCTATATATTTATTAGGAACATGAGTTTCAAACTGAAACTAAGAGGAAAAATGCCATCTTACTGCCTGTATTTTCCGCTTAATATAACTATTTTATATATACACTATATTACCAAAAGTATAGGGACGCCTGTCTTTACACGCACATGAACTCTAATGGCATCCCAGTCTTAGTCTGTAGGGTTCAATATTGAGTTGGCAGCTTCAACTCTTCTGGGAAGGCGTCCACAAGGTTCCGGAGTGTGTCTTTGGGAATGTTTGACCATTCTTCCAGAAGCCAATTTGTGAGGTCAGGTACTGATGTTGGACAAGAAGGCCTGGCTTGCAGTCTCCACTCTAATTCATCCCAAAAGTGTTCTATCAGTTGGTCAGGTCAGGACTCTGCGCAGGCCAGTTTTTCGGTCAGGACTCTGTGCAGGCCAGTCAAGTTCCTCCACCCCAAACTCGCTCATCCATGTCTTTATGGACCTTGCTTTGTGCACTGGTGCGCAGTCATGTTGGAACAGGAAGGGGCCATCCTCAAACTGTTCCAACAAAGTTGGGAGCATGAAATTGTCCTAAATGTCTTGGTATGCTAAGCCTTAAGAGCTCCCTTCACTGGAACTAAGGGGCTAAGCCAACCCCTGAAAAACAACCCCACACCATAATCCCCCCTCCAGCAAACTTTACACTTGGCACAATGCAGTCAGGCAAGTACTGTTCTGCTGGCAACCGCAAAACCCAGACACATCCATCGGATTGCCAGAAAGAGAAGCGTGATTCGTCACTTCAGAAAACACGTTTCTACTTCTCTAGAGTCCAGTGGCGGCGTGCTTTACACCACTGCATCCGACGCTTTGCACTGCACTTGGTGATGAAAAACTGATGGAGACAAAAGCAGATTACGACATTGTCATTAAAAATACTGTGATCATAGAGGTAGTATATACCTGCAATTGTCACACATACAGGTGAAACTCGAATAATTAGAATATCGTGCAAAAGTAATTGCAGTAAGTGCTGCAAAAGGGGCCCAAACCAAGTACTGAGTAGATATGCATGCTTGTACTTTTCAGAGGTCCGATATTGTTCTATGTACAATCCTTGTTTTATTGATTGCATGTAATAATCTACTTTTTTGAGGTTGTGGATTTGGGGTTCTTGGGGTTTTCATGAGCTGTAAGCCATAATCATCACAATTATGACAAATCATGGCTTGAATTATCTTGCTTTGCATGTAATGAGTCTATCTCATATATTAGTTTCATCTTTTAAGTTGCATTAGTGAAATAAATGAACTTTGCACAATATTCTAATTATTCGAGTTTCACCTGTACACATTACTAAGCAGGTATGCTAATAATAATAATCAATATATCTGATGCTAGGTCCAATTTAAGTACCTTTAATGAAATACTTCCTTTGTTTTGTTGCTTGATGTAGATGGTGACTGCACAGAATTCATTTTTCTTTCTGTGCCTATTTAAAGTTTTAATCCATTGTGATTACCTTTACTGCATATATTTCCAAATAAAAAGGGTAAAATAGGGAAGAAGTCTGAAATTTTGTTTTGCATTTCAATAGATATGCATAAGGAACAGCTACCATCAAAATGCTAAAGAAACGCACTATAAAAAGTAAAAATGAGCTCTGATGTCTTCTATCATTTTCAAATAGGGCCCACATGAAAGTAAGTTGTGATATCTATTATCCTTAACAATATGAGTCTTGGATAGAGGTTAATGAACTCTCCTGCATACCACTATAAGGAGTATTTTAATATACAATAAATGGGTAGCATGGTAAGAGAATGGAAGACACTTGAGCTGAAAATGCTTGACTTTATGCAGAATGTTAGATATGGAGAACAGAAGGGCAAAACGATAGAAACCTACTGTTCACTGCATGTGGCCTGCAGAATCACCTCTGCTGGATAGACACTGGGTGTAATTCCTTTTGGTCAACCTTTAGGCCTCAATAACACTGCCGCGCATATAAGTGCGCATGTGCGTATTGTACTATATGCAACATATGCAAAAAATACACATAGCCGCGTATGGAGCCGTATATTTGTGTAGCGTAACAATGCGCAAAAACAGAATGGAACCGGGATACGTCCGGGCAGCGTATTTACGCGCATATACGCGCGTACAGTTCTTTAAAATTTCTATTATGAATGATGCATTCTGGGATTGCATATAGTGCACGCACATACGCGCGTATACATACACGCATATACGTGTGTAAATACGTTATAGTCAGGACTAAAATATGTATGTTTTTTTTTTGGTCAGGCAGCATAAAATATTGTAAATGTTATTATGTTTTATTATTCTTCTCAGCTAGTGGGTGAACATTGGTCATGACCTCAGACTAGCAGGAGGAAAATTCAAAACTAACCTTAGAAAGTATAATGTTACAAAAAGAGATGCTTGGAACAGACTTCCAGAAGGGGTAGTGAGTGCACTGCCTCCTGAGAGCCCACACAGCCTCCTAAGACCGCACAGCCAACCTGAGACGCTGCACAGGTCTCACGTTGACCTGAGACCTGTGCAGGTCTGTGTGTCTGGGTCCCCAATAGGGAGATTCCCCCATCTATTTGTACTTGTAGTAATTGTCACCTAGAAGGAAAGTGAGGCGAAGTCCAACTTTTTGGAGATGTCTCCAGAACAAGAAGTAAGGTGAAATGTATTAATGTGTTGTTGCTGCAGGCACAACTGCCCAAGATGGGAATGACCATCACTTTGGGAGATTTCCTCTTCCTGTCCCATCTCTGTGACAGGAAATAAAGGGAAATTTCACTCAGACAAAAAAAAACTTGCATGGTTTTGAATTCTTCTCTACTTTATCCAACTCTATCCAAAACAGAAAAATGTTTGGTTATACACTGTAGATACAAGATCCCAATCAGCGCTAAGCATCCATCAAATTATATATACTATTTTCTCTTTCATTCTCTCTTACATCTCTTTCTTTGACTCTTTGACCTCCTTTCAATACCCTTTACCCACATTTCCCCCAGATGTTGTCCGTTTCTTTTTGGATTTGCCACAAAATGAAATGCTCCAACATGAAAAAAGACCAAACAATTCTTCTGAAATAGTTCATTGCATCTCATTTGTACTTTTCCTATCCAATCTCAGTTCTTGAGATCCTTTTGGTATCTTTCTTTGATGCTTCAAGAACTCTTTGAAACCTTTCTTTTGCCTTCTCCTAAAGATTAGAGATGAGCAAAATTGAGATTTTCAGCTTTCCCTGAATTGTAGCAAAAATCAAAAGATTTTGGCAAAACTTTTTCATTTGATGTATTGAGGTCAGAAAAGCAATGTTAAGAATTTTTTAATGTTTTAAGCTCACACTAGACTCTAAATAGCTTCTGAGGGTTAGAAAAGCTAATTTCTGCTATTGTTGAGTTGCCAAAAAAATGCCAAAAAAATGGCCTCTCCACCTTATTATTGTACATTTTGTTCACAGAAATAAAAACACTGAAGACACTGGAAGTAAAGTAAAGCACAAACATTTAAAAAACACTAATAAACCAATAAACACCCCCCCCCCCAAAAAAAAAAAAAAAAAAATAAAAGAAAACACAAACCTTTAAAAAACCCTAATAAACCAATCTACCCCCCCCCCCCCAAAAAAAAGAAATCCTCCAACCCCTGTATATTTTTTTACTATATATATACAAGCTGTTTTATACATTTAAACGTGACAACAGATTCCCAGAGCATAATGGGTTATCTAATGGGAACACGGCAGAAGATGTCTCAGTTTTGTAATTGTGACAATAGATACATTCAGAAAGAGGGGGTTGAGTCACTGCTCTGATTCATTTACTATGTGTGTACATTTCAGCTTAACGTGTATGTAACCATTAATAGTAAAACCTGACACGAATTTTAAGCTTTGGTTCAATAGGAGGTGAGGAGAAATGACCAAATGTGTGAAAGGGATTTAACATACTCGCATAAAAACAAAGAAGATAGATCTATCAAGTCTGCCCCTTTTTTTGGTTTTGTTTGTTTTATTTTTGTTGTTTAATGTTTGCATGTTGTCCTCAGAATGTTTAAATTCACTTAATGTTGACTGACTCACTATCCCTTCTGGAAGTCTGTTCCAAGCATCTCTTTTGGTAACATTATACTTTCTAAGGTTAGTTTTGAATTTTCTTCTTGCCAGTCTGAGGTCATGTCCCATGTTCACTCACTAGCTGAGAAGAATAATAAAAAATATTAACATATACAATATTTTATGTTGCCTGACCTAAAAAAAAACATACATATTTTAGTCCTGACTATAACAAATGAATAAAGATCATGTACAAAACCAATCTACAATAACTTTAAAAAGGAATTGCATGTCATGTGTATCTACAGAACGAGGACATGCTTCTTTTATTAGCTATAGAGAAGTCAGAGGGGAGAGTAATTATGCACTGAGAATGAAATCATGTCCCTCGATTCTGATTAGATTTCTGAGGAGCCCTCATGTGCTGTGTTAGCCAACTGCTGCTACAGAATAGATTATCTTCAGTATTGCTGCGAAGAAGTAGAAGTCTGACTAACACAACACAGGGAAATCGACAATACACGCACATACACAAACACGTACACACAGATGTTAAAATAATGTGTTGCAGAAACCTTTACATTGTATTCTTTTAAAACCTTGTCATTTGTAGTCTAAAAGGAGATCTCCAGCAATTATCTAAGGGCAGTGAGAGTTGAGTACAATGTGTTAAAGGGTATGTATAGTCACAAACTAAAAATAAATATGTATTTCTATATTTAATTTCCATTAATTCTATCCCACTCCTAATAACCAGCTTGATCTAGAAGATTGTAAACTTACTTATTGGCGATGCCCATAGCATGTGCATCCCCAATGCACTGACACAATTTCACTCAGCCCTGTGAATATGCACTTCCTTGTGTCACAACAAAGTCTACACCCCTCTGTCCCTCATACTGCACATACTAGTTCCATTTACTAATACACTGAATAAAACTTGCACTTAGTACCTGTGATCCTGACAGTCCTCTTGCTTCCCTATAAGTTTCTTGTGTCACAACTCTCACGGAGCCTGCCTTCTGAACTAGAACACAACGTCTGAAAAACGTAACATTATCATTGCTTGCTGGAAGCAATTCATAATGGACATTGTAGTCTTGAAAAATTGAGATTGCATCACATCAAGCAGCAGGGAAAGAAATGCAAAGCACACTGGGATTCCAGGAAGTTGATGATGGTGATAGGTGGATGGAGGGCAGCACTCACCACATAAAAGGGATATTTTTCAAGTAAGCTTTAATCGCATTATCAAAACTCTAGTATGTATTCCTATTACAATGTTGATGTTATAACAGGATAGTATATGCCGTGACTTTACAACTCCTTTAAATACACTGACCTCTGTGCTCTCCTGAAATCCAGCTCTCTGAGCTCTGTAATTGAAGGGCAGCAGTGCTGTCATCCAATTCACATGCTGTTTCTGGCCTTGTTATTTTATGGCGGGAATTGCAGGGCCATAGACTTCCATTGCAGTGACTACATTTTCATATTATTTCTATTTGATACTCTTGATACATGAAGTATTTTTTTATTGTGTATATTGGATTTTGTTTGAGTGTATATCCAAAATATGGTCATTGTGTGTGTGTACACACATTTAACATAATTTGTGTTTACACTAGTACTTTAAAAGGAGAACTTAAGAAAAACACAAACTTTTACAATAAATACATTTGAGAACAGTTACATGTGATCTATGCTTTGGCAGGAAAGTTAATGATACAGATCAGATCTTTGCCTATTACAATCCCAAAGAATGGCTTACCACAGAAGGCTTGCATGGTTGTTGTGTTCAGGACAATTATTGCAACCACACACCCACCTAAATTCAATGACTGCATTCAAAACAAGTGGTGGAAAATGAGCTGAAGTAAAGCTAAAATGTTGCTTTCTGGTTGAGAATGGTTGAGACCCCTGTCAGTGAGACAAAATCCCCTTTTAGGACAGCTGTCACCAGTAATAGGGGTGCCCTTCGGAAGTTTTCTGGTCACCACCTGTTTCCGTGACAACTCAAACATTTTGTATTTTTCATCACATTCTGTACCAGAGAGAATAGTCATCAGGACAAACCGTGAGGGGACATAGACAGCTATAAAACCTAACAAGGGTTTTTACACTTCCCTAGTGATGAGACTGGGCTTGGTGTAAACCCAGTTTGAAAAATGGATTGTCCCCAAATAATAGAAATCCCTTATTCGGAGCTGGTTCAGTAAACAGGTAGAAAGATATATAATTTATCAAATTGAATATTTAATCGTAGAAAAACGTAAACAATACATCCACAACAAAACATTTAAAAACAATTAAAAAACTTCCCTTGGGTAAACAGTGGTTGAAGAATCATGGATGATCTGCAGGCCAACTAATGTGGCATGAAAGGTTAGAGCAGATACATACAATGTAATTCATGTGCGGATACAGAGTATCCCAAGTTACTCACAGCTCATGTTGCTCAGGGAGCTCGGGGAGAGACAGTCCTGCTCGAGTCCCACAGCGCTGAATAATTTAATTTGCTTCAATAAGCATATCCAGTAGTATTAGTTGGGATCCAGAGATAGGGATATGTGAATAGGGCTAAAAAAATGTAAGCGCCCTTCCCTTTTCCCCTGCTTGGGACTCTCACTAGCCCTCGGGCTTGAATTTCAAATTTTAGAGCTATCCCAAAAGCACTTCCATATATGTGTGTGCGGCCGCACAGTGAACAGAGCGGAAAGGTAGATGCAGGAGTCTCGACGGTGGGAAGTTTCCAGGTGCCGTATTGGATCCACAGGCTGTGTAAATAGCGCAAACTGGTCGTTTTTTCTCTCGATCTCTGCTGAATTGATGTAAAATCCGATGCAGCTAGACTCAGACCATATCCGAGCCGGCTGCGCTCCGTCTCCGCACTTTGAAGCTCAGCTAAACCATGCTTTTGCCAAGACTAATGTGCGGGATGAGCTTTGGTGAGTGTCCAGGGAAGTTGTGAGCACACGTTACCCTGACGCGTTTCCTCCCCACACAGGGGCTTCCTCAGAGGGGCGTGTGCCCCCTCTGTGTAAACCCAGTTTACCCAAAGCTGCTCAAAACCACCAACTCCTCCTCCACATCTAGTAATTTGCAGGGAGGCGTATTCCCAGTCCCACAGCTGCACATCATAAAGGGACAGGGAATGCCCTTGCCACCACTAATTGTCTTAGGAAGAGAAGGGGTGGCTGTCAGAGTTTTATGCTAGCTTGGGAGAACTGAGCTCAGACTAAGTTCAGGCTCCTCTCTACACGTCCCCACTCCATCCAATTTTTTTTTTAAAGTTCCATTCTAAGTGCAACTGAATCTAAAACTTGTTTTTTTTTTTTTTGTTTTGGATTGGGTGGATAGGTATAAGAACACCTGTCAGGTTTTTATTCACCCTCTCTATTTATTCTGGTGACCGTTATCACTAAAAGTGAAACAAAATCCCAAAGTATGGGTTGTCACCAGAACAGGAAAAGTTGGAAAAATTTCCAGTGGGGACACAGTGGATTTCCCTCACTTTGTAAGTGATTTCCGTTGACTTCCTGTTGTGGTTATCGGACAGAAATGGAAGGGTAGATGGCAAAAAAACAACTGGTAGGGCTTATTACCTTCCCTTACTCTATCTAAAAGTACTGACCCTCCAGGTTAAAACAATGAAAAACTAGTGGTAATGTGATATTACCTGGACTTTAGCATATATGTAATCTGCACATATTGCAAACCATCTGGAAATAAAACCAAGTAAATCCCTAGACAGGTGTAAATGTGGATATTGGATGATTTAAACAGATTGGCACATTATATTTCTGCATCAACAGATGAAAGTTGTCAGATGCTATGAACATACTTATACATCAGTATAAAGTTGCTGTGCAAGCATAGCACTATTATTTTAAAGTATTGTGATAGCTTCTTAGAGTTAGTAGTGCTTAGAGTGTTTTTTATCCACATTGTTTTCCATTAAAAGGGTTACTTGATATAATTCATCTTCAATTTTTTTTCTGTTTCCTTTGGGGTTCTATTTCAGCTACCTGCTATGCCAGTCTTATTGTCATTGTGACAGTGATTTATCAAATACATTAAATCTGCTATATCTCTTGCTGGCATAGCTTATTTTTCAAATATTAAATCTTTCGTGTGTCCCCTCTAGCCTGCCCTGACCTTCTTAATGTAGCTTCATATTGCTTTAAAAATGAATTGTGACTTCATTATGGGGGTTATTGCCTGATACAAAATATGAGCCTGGTTATATGGTTTGAAACACGTATGTAGGTAAAACACACATAGTACTATGTTACAAAAAACAAACGTGAGGGCGCAAGGCTAGGGGGACTATGAAACTGATAGTAGCACAGTGGAGAAAGTAAGAGGAAATGGTTCACTTACTTTAAGTGGGTCTCGAGACAGATGGATGTGACAGTGTGTCCGTGTCCCCGCTGAAGCAATGTGAAGTGCCAGTGATGTGAGGACTGACGTCAGGCTGGGCTGCAGCTGCGGGTGGAGGAAATCGGGCTGTGAGATGGATGTGTCTGGGTCAGTGTCCGTGCCGTGGTGAAGATGCAGGATGGAGAATCGGCCGGGATGGTGGTAAAGTGAGGAAGGATCAGGTAGGTGAAGTAGTGGGTGGAGGCTCGGGAGCAACGGGTTTCGAGGATGTTACCTCTTTGTCAAGCTCATTAGAAATGGTGTAACGGCGGCGGGAAACCGCCGATTTAAGTGTGACAGCTGGGCGGAGTTTGGAGATGGTAGGCGGCGCCGTCGTGAGTGACAGCTGTTCGGTCTCGACGTAAGTCTGGGGATTCCGTGTGTGCCTTAGATGTGGGGATAATTGAAGGACTGTGACTAAGGCGTATAAGGGAAATGAAAACAATGGCTAGTTATATAATAAAAGTGTGGACAGTGGAACCCTGAGTAATTAATTAAGAGCGGCATGATACTCATTAGTATGACGAACGATCTCTTGGGTCTAGCGGGGATGAGCAGGGCATGCAATAAAAAGAGTTACAAGGTTCTGTGATGATATGCCGAGGCTGTGGCTCCAGGTATTGCGTACGGATATCTGCATGGGTGTGTATACAAGAAGGGGCTATTGTATGTAGATTCAAAGCTTGGGGCTTATATTAAGGATATTCTATATAGGGAGAAATCTATTAAGTATTCATAATGTAAAGGTGAAGATTATGGGGGTGAATTAGAGCTTAGATGGTAAAAAGTATAAAAATGAATGAAACTATTTGCCACTGGTGGGTTTTATGTGGTTACTAGTGATGAAAGTGTTGCCATCAAAGGATGGAGCCTTAAAACAACTCACCTCCAACCATGACCTTATCATCAAATCCCCGATCATTTCTCCCCAGCCGTACGTTTCCAAAAGTTATGTAGACAAGAAATTTTTTGGATCTACAAACTCAACACTCTCGCTCCAACAGGGTAAAACAAGGAATTGGAAATTTTAACCGTTTTATAATTCTTTGAGGACCACCGAAGGCCCTAGACACTCGATCGTATTGGCTCCGCCCCCTTATAGATGTTCGTGTCCATCAGCACGAACAAAGGTCCCTCATTAGGCATCTACTATTAGCCCGAGCCGCATGCCTACACAGGAACTGGACCAATTGAGGGCCCTTGCCCCATCTCCCTATTTCCTTTCACATGCCCTTATAGATTTTAATTCCCACCATTGGCATCATCGACTCTCTTATATATTTTAAATTCAATAGTACTATGTTAGTAATCCAACTGTTAATGACAAAATATGTCATGAATTGCTCTATTACTTCTATTGGTCTGAAAAGAAAGTATGTGCAGAAGGATTTGTCAGATTTGTAGTGGAACTCTGGATAAAAAACGTTCATTGATTTTTCAAATAGGTAAGATATAGGGGTCTATTCACTAAGCTGACGAAATATCTAGCCATAGCTTGGGCTGATCCTTTGGCTAGCTCCGGCCCCTGGACCCCTTCGGTTCAGTAGAATCAAAGGGGTCCTGGGTGCTATTCACTATAGCCCGTACAGCTCCCGAAGTCGGCCGAGCAGCTCAGAAGAGGAAAATTTCACCATAGGATTGCATTGCTAGATTCCTATTGGCTATTTCAATTTGCAATAGCCAATAGCAAACTAGCTATTGTACCCGCCCACTGCTGCAGTTCTCCATCAGGTCCCCAGCGTGCCCAGCATGTTCGGCTCACTTCGCTTTAGGTCGGTCATTCACTCGGCTGCCTGCGGCAGCTTAGTGAATAGACCCCATAGTGCCACACTATTAGTGCCAAAATAGTTTCTGTTTATATTTTCTACTTTGTCTTGTGGTGACATAGCAGCCAAGGGATGGAACCACAACATGCAACAGGGAACCATATATCTAATACTACTGCTTAGTGCATCAGATGCTGGAGATCTTTCAGCCAGCATAGTTCATCAAAATAACAAAAATCAGGCAGTGGGGCAAGAAAGTTGCAGTAGGACAGGCATGTTTTTGATGAGTGGCTTAAATATTAGGTGCCCTTATACTCCTTGAACTATTTGTTTGTCTCATCGCCATATCTGGATATCTGTGAAGAGGAGGTACCTTATGCTTATGAATAGGTTTGCCATTCTGCTCATGCTTGGATATGAAACATATCTAGTTCCATAACTTTGCATGTCCTTTACATTTTCTATCATGAAGGCCTAAGCCCAACCCACCACTGCTATTCCCCACAACACAGAGAGTCCCTGTGCGTTGTAGTTTTGATGTAGAATAGTGTTTTCTTTTTTTTTAGAAATGACAGAAGTAATAAGACAATGTGCAGTAAATTAATCAAATGTCAGCCAACAGGAATAGACAATTATCTTTAGAAACAGTACAGTGAGTGAATGTTGTCACCCTTGGACAGTAAGTGTGTACAAGATAAAAGCCTGAAAGAGAAAACTAATGCAGCCCCACATCTAAGGACTGGTAAACTGCCATATATTTTACACTTTTGTTCTTGGGTTTAGATGTGCTTTACATTTTTATTGGACAGCAGTAAGCTGAGTCAGGTGTTAGCTTTTAACACTTGTGTGGAAATCAGACAGGGAGATAATGTCCAGTCATACCCCATGTCACCACCACCGCCATCACTATCTGGATCGTTTGGATATTTTCTTCTCTCCCTCTATAATCTTATTATAAATCCTGTTTATAGACACAGGATTTTTCTTGAAGCCCAATGGATCCTTTAGTTTAAATCAGCTGAATACATTCCGGGTGCATCAAAACAAAAGGTGGTCAATGTCTTACAAGTTGTTCTTTCCCAAGCAGCACAGCCTAAGTACAAAAAGACCACCCCATGCCAGTAGCTGCAGAGTTGAAGCCTCGCTTTCTGGGGAAGCAGTGGTCTCATCGCAGAGGTCTGACACACCCTCTCATGAGTCAGAACTCTAGCTCTGCTTCTGTCTAAGGTTGGGCACACACCTTACAACCATCGCAAGACTTTTGTCTTGCGATGGTTGTAAGGTACTTAAAAAAACGTACGATCTGCCTATGTTGCATAGGCAGATCGTACTTGCGATGATCGCAAGCCACGCCCCCTGAGGGGCGGGCTTCCGATGACCGCAATGCCGAACGGGCAGTGTGCGCTTGCGCACACCGGCCCGTGCGGCTGTTATCGTACGGACATGCCACAAACCCGCCGAACATCGTACAATGCTCGGCGGGTTTTCAAACATGTCCGTAAGTTTAAAGTCGTGCGACCTTACAGTAGTAGAGGTCGCACGGCTTCCACACACCTTACGAACATCGTACGATCGCGGGATTTCCCGCGATTATCGTACGATAATCGTAAGGTGTGTGGGCACCCTAAGACAGAATTTGGTTTGCGACGCAATACATACATGTGCTACACAATTTACTCCAACATGGAAGAGGTCTTATTTACTTCCACTTTTCTTATCACCCACATGGTGTTATTTATGAATTAATTTTTCACAGCCATAGTGCCAGGATGTAAAAGTGTCACACATTAGAACTACCTGAATTTAATGAAATCTGTAAATCTGTAAATCTGCTTTCATGAATTTGGCGTAGGACTTGCTAATAACATAAGATTTTTTTCCTCCATAAGCTGCAAAAGTGTCACAAATGTTTTTTGAATTGCCCCACCAGCAGGCATCCACCCACCAACCCAAAGCATTGGTTGTAGTTAGTTTGGTCTGAATATAATATATACTATATGTATTGTAATGTTAGGGAGCTCACAGAGCACTCGCACAGTGTTTTTCATAAACCAAAAAGTTTTTATACTTTTCTTCAGAGACCTTACAGGTGAAAAACACAACTTCAGGCTCTTGTTCACTCAGTGTCCCAATCCCAGGACTTTAACGTTTGCCTCAACAAAATGCTTCAGGGCACTTTATACCCTTTAGCCGCTTCCATCAGATTTCCACACTAATCCACCAAGCCTCCCTGGCTGTTCTGTGTGTGGCTCCACCACACCACCTGGCTTGGCCCTCTTGTGCCTCCAGCACACACCACACCAACTCTCTGAGCTCTGGCCCGGGCTTTTAATGAGGCTGCTCTCAGCCACCTGATCACCAGCAACACCTGACCTCAGGACTGGAGATTTCATCCCATACAGAACGATAAGAAATCTCCAGAGATCCAGATCCCAGCTTCAATCTGGATTTTCAGTTTCTTCCCTGCAGAACTGTTTGCATTCTGGAACCTCCAGGGTGACCATGTTGAGAGTCCTAGATGACCATGTTGCCAGCATACTACTCAAATACTTGGAAGAAGTGTAGCGCTCTGAAAGCTTGATCTGTTGTGATAGATATGATGCACATGAGACAGGAGAGTGACTAATGTTGATCTTAAAACAGAACAATCTGATAAAACCAATTCCATTACAGGAAATGTGATGGATAACACAAGAGGACACATTTTTCCTCCGAGAAATTATAAACAAACATGTGAAGAAGAGATACTTAGACCAACTTAGATAATGATTTGATTGATGGCAAAACACACAACTGTTCCTTGAAGCTGAACGAGAATCTACCAAGAATTATAGACTCAACAAACACTGTTTGCTCTTTGAGGAAAGCTTAAGATATCAGATTTGGTTTTATTTTAGAGAAGTGGTTAAATATAGTAAATAATAAACATGCAAAATTTGGGAAGAGTGGTGTGAAGTCTTGGACACAATAATTGCATAAGTACAGTCTATGACACTTGACCTTGATAGTTTTGAAACACACTTAAACAGGACCTATAAGCATTAAAAGGAAACGTTTAGTGTATTTCCAGATATTTTCTTTTTTAATGTATTAAGATCAAGACTCATTTTTATTAAAAGTGTATGTCAAGCCAAAATTTTTATTTTTGGATGTTATGAGGAATGATTACAATCCCTGTTTGGTTTTACTCTGCTATCTAGGACTCCACTGGAGAGGTTTTTTCTCAATTTATATCCCATTGACAGTGGTTTAATTAGACAAAGACTAGAAGTAACGGAAAATCTGCAACAGAGACACGGATAAAAATAAACACTGATCTTAAAAATCTCTTAAGGAAAGACAGGAGTGCCTTCACAAATTGTAGTGCAAAATAGCTTTTTATTTGCAACAGGATAAAGAGGCCAATGCATTTCTGGGGTCAACAAAATCCCCCTTCATCAGGGCTGCCCGTTCAGAGCTGTGAGGTATAAAAACGATAGAATTCCTGCACAAAGGTAGAGGGCAGGAATCTTATAGTAATTACACCTTTCCGATCTTCAGGTCACAGCTCTGTCTGTGCAGCCCTGATGAAGGGGGAGTTTTTTGAACCCCAAAACATGTTGGCTGTTTTATACTGTTGATCTGGTAATAAAAAAAACTACCATTTGTCTTTCCTTGACTAAATTCACTCAAGGCACCCCCTCCAGTGCTACAAATGAGAAAGTCACTCCCAATGTGGGACTTTAAAAAAAGAAGTAAACATCTGGAAGTCCTTCTATCCTTCCCATGCACCACTTAAAAAATAAAAAATATATATTGTTTGTCTGTGTGGCTGTTGTATTGTTCCTGGCACTTCCTGTGTGGTAGAATGTTGTCAACAGGCAGGAAGAGAGGTACAGTATAGTCTCTCTAATGTAGCATTGGATAGCCCCATAGGATTTCTAATCCTTCCCACCTCTATGCAAAACTAATAAAAAGGTTTTGGCCAGACACACATTTAAATTTATTTTAGTCAAGTAAATGTAAATTTTTACATGCCTATATTTCATATTTAATCTTTGCCACCATCAGCATACAAGTGATGTACTTTTGGCATTTAGAAAGCAGTTTAGACAGTCACCCGTAACTTACTAGCATTATCTTTTAACATTCAGCAATCTCTTACAGCTTCTTGTAATACGGCAGCAGTTCTTAACAGTCTTGTTTAACATAAAGGGAGTCCCTAAATACAAGCCCCTGTAACATCTGTTACTTATATTATGTTTTGAATTCCAGCAGAAGTCTCTACTTATGTGGCAACTCTCTCTTTTAACATGGTAGCTTTAAATAGTTCCACATCTAACTTGCCATTGCAGCTTTTTATTTGTAATATGGTGGTCTTACATAACATGACATTAGAAAAAGTGAACTTTCAGGTAGGCTTGCAGGTGCAAACTTTGAAGGCAGCGGCTGTAAGCAGGTCTGACAACAGTTTGGATGTTAAGTTGCAGATACAGATTTGGTCTACAGAAACTGAACTGTGTATGTCTCTATTTCAACCAATATTCTCATATAAAGAATCCACTGGGGACAGCAATGCCAGCATTACGGATTCTAGAGAAGAGAAGTAAACCTGGAATTTCAACTCACAGGAGGTGATTTACTAACCTAAACACACGCACGCACTAGGTGCGTGTGATTTTTACACAGCAAAACGTATTTATCAACCAAAAAGTCTCTAAAAGCATATTTCCACTAATGCTATATATGGAAAAATCATTCACATTATGCATATATAATGCTGCTTCACAGTTTAGACAAAAATGGTTAGCTCATGCATTTACATTCCTGCATTCATCAACGCAAGCAACACAATGTAGAGCTAATTTACACAACATCACCTTGCAATTCATCCAGGGCTTTGCACAACACACCTGCTGGGTGTGTACACACTGCAAAGGTGTCTAGATTCCACTAATAGATCATGCTGGGAGGGAACACACTACAGAGGTGTATACTTGTTTGTGGCGTGTTTATAAGGTTAGTAAATCAACCCCACAGTATCACAAGAGATTGGGGAAGCTCCTTGCTGTGATCATGGCTACCACATGGCTTTTCCGCTTTCTATAGTGCTTATTATAGAAGCCTGTATTTGGCTTGCATGGAATGAAAAAAGTTATCAAATTTTATAAAAAAATGTGCCCATAAAACAATTGAAGGTTTTTTGTGAGATATTAAGGGGCTGCAACATAAATTCAGGGCCAGGCCCTAATGACTTTTAGTTGCAGTAAAAGTAAGTCTTTTTTTCTCTTCCCTTTCACCCAAAATTCATTCTGTTTGCTTTCTTACCCAATTATTTTAAATAACTAAACTTCTTCATATGGTATCTTGTTCTCATCTTAATTGAGTAAGAGTTTGCAATCAATAATATATACAGCTAAATCTTAAAGAGGAACTTTACCCATATATTTCAAATGTCAACAAATACACCTTTAGAAATGTTTAGCAATGACAATTTACAAACAGATACTTAAAGATAATTGCAGACTTTTTATTCCTTGCCAACCTTATTTTTCTTTTGTTCCACCTTCTTCTCACGATGACCATTTTTACTAAGGAAAGATTAATATATCTTTCTTTACTTCCTGGAACTCTGGCACATGTGATTAGGAAATGTGACCATGCACATCACCTCAAGGGGAAAAAATGCCTTTCCCTTACAGATGAGGTTTCCCAGCAATGCACTGCAAAGGTGATAACCAGTCATTTTAAGTAAAAGAAACATGTTTATTTAACTAATCAATGTAAGATGATTTCATATCCGAATGCTGATGTGATTTTTAGTGAAAGGGGGTAAAGGTCCGCTTTGACTCCAGCTTTCCCTAAAACATTTTGTCCTAGCTTACCATATTCTTGCATTTTTTTTATCCACTTGTGAGCACAAATTAACTCTGTTGTATGCAGAAAAGGCAAGCCATTGCTACCAAACTGCTAGCGCTAAGTAAAAAACACTAAGGAGGTTATTCACTAAGCTGCCGAAGGCCAAGTGCTTTCTATCCTGTGGACATGTTCACACACCTGCACATAAAAATTTGGCCCTGAACCTAATTTGTTGCTGTAATTAGAGGGTGGATGTAATAGCTAAAAGTTGGGTTGTAGCAGATTTGGGCTGAAGTGTTTTTTAAGAGAACAGAGTATGAAGGCTGAAGATTGGTTTCAAGTAAAGAGTATGAGGCCTGTAGATATTTTGGGGGTTTAGAGAGAAGGGCAGCAATCTGTTTTAGAGATTTTGGGACAGTGACTGTAGAGTATGTAGTTGTTGGAGACATTGGGAGCTGATGTTGTTATTGGGATCTAGAAATGTGTTACAGTGACACAGCCCAAGTGCTAAAAGTGGCAGCTAACAATTGTCATGTAATCAAAGGCTATGCTGCAGTGGGAACTAGAGCCTGGAAAAGTATGCATTCTTCTTCTTGCTTTGCATTTTCATGACTGGTAATTAATTTTTTTAGCCATTTACATGCTATTTTCCTCTTCTTGAACATGTTTTCTTAAGTCGAAAAATACATGTTTTACCTGCACAAACACAATATATTTTTTGCTTATAGAACATACTGACCTTTATAAGGAACAGTCCTGTAAAACATAAGGTTATGATATTTGAAGTAGAACTTAATCCTCATGAACAAATACTATAAACTTTTCTAAAGAACCCTAAAGTGACACAAAACTCAGCAGCTGAATCTAAAAAATGCATTCAAGTTCCCAAACCATTAACAAACATGTAGGGTATAATACATGATTGCAATGTACTATAATTTCAATACAAATTAGTAACCTAAATGTGAGATTGTGTAAAGCACCTGACGGATTATTGAGGATCACAACTGTGGAGATTGACGCATATGCAGTTCTAGTACATAATCTATCTAGACCTTGGTGATATAGGTACCCTGCTTTTAGTTGAAGTGTCCCAGAGCCACTGCTCAGGTTTGTCACAGGTGCTGGCCAGAGAGCTATCCGTACTCCACAACAAAGTAAATCCAAAAAACAGCCGCACACTGCTAATCTTCATCCAGCACCTCTGTAGTAAAAAATCCAGTCGACCACATAGCTGTAGTCCATGCCTGATGGTCACTCACCTCTAACACATTTCCTACAGCACTCTACAACTCTTTCACTCTACAACTAAGCCAGATTGGGTGAAACACATTAGATTGGGTATTCTTTACAAAGTGAATTTTCTCCACATTCACTAAGCTAAGGGAAAATTGCCTTAAATTCTCATGCGAAGTGACAGGAAGTTGTAGTGAACCTAGGGCAGAAAAGTTGGGGTTTTTTTTTGCAGGGTTACCAGGTGAAAATAAATGTAGCCACCCTTATCTAAGGACTGGTAAGCTGCAAAATATATATATATATATATATATCA
>NW_017307082.1:197708-204186 GCF_000935625.1 Nanorana parkeri
TATATCATATATTAGATATTATCTTTTTGGATTTAGATAAGCTTTAACAACTTTCTTTATATTTTGCAAAGCAGTCATTTTGACACATCTCATTGTTCATTGTATAAAATGGAATGGTGACATTCTTCTTTTAGTATCATGCAATGAGAATGGTGAAAATATCAGGTATAAATTTGATATAGCTATAAAATATTACAATTGCCACATTACTTGCTACAACAAAAATACAAACTAATTTATGTATTTGTACCAGCCTCAAGAGGGAAAATATAATGGAAAAAATAGTCATGGTATGTTCTATAAACAAACAAAATAATTTCAGCCAATATCAAATTGTATAATAACTCTGCCAGCATCTTTAGATCTAGTTTTCTGATATCCTGCTACAGCAAAAACCAAGCGCTGCCCATTCCATCATTCCTTGTCTTGCCATGTTCAGCACTTTTTTTTAAACTGAGAAGCGACATAATTTGAATGTCAGAATCTTTGTTTTCTTATCAAGTACATTCATAAGGGGCTTAAGAAACAGCATTAATATTGTGTTGGTGCACAAATTTAATGCTGTATATAGTTAAGGAAAACATTGTGTTTTATTTTCGATTTTGGGATATGTGGTGCAACATCACAAAGAAAAGAGAAGGAAGCCTCAGGTGCAATGCTATATTTTTAATATATTCAAATTCCTTGCATTTAGTGAGCTGCTGTTCAATCTGTTTTATTTCTGGATCACTGCATTGTTGTCAGGATGAAATATCTGCCATTTTCTAAGATGAAATATAAAGTTAGTTTTCTGACAGAAACTCATATTTTTCAATATACTGTCTCTATTTTCTAACATGTTGTTGCATTGACATACAGATGTATCTTGAGTTATTTGCAATTTTCCTTACAGCATTCACGACTGGGGTTTTGTTTGCCAATTTTTGTTCATTGTGGTTTCTACCAGAAGCACAATATGTGGATGCTATACAGGAAAAAAAACAGCATTCTGCAAAAAAATGCTTTAGCAAAAGGTTCAGGTACCTAAGCAATAAGTAAAACCTACATATTTGTGTTTAGGGAATGTTGCACTTTAAGGAAGTAATAGTTACTCACATTCAACTAGAATTGTTCTGTAATTATGAAGATGATTTGCCTTTCATCTAATTAGCTTCTGCAGTTAAAATGAGTTTTTAGGAATATACCCAAGTAGACATGTGTGCCGGCAAAAAATGTTGTTTAGTTTCGTTTGGTGTCGGATGTTTCATTATTTTGTTTTTCAGGATTCAGGTCTAAAAGTCAATTAGTTTCAGCGTTCGTATTTGGATGAATCCGAATTTTAATTAATTTTCGGATTAGTTAAATGATAATTATGAATGAAAATTGGTTGCAGAAAAGTGACATTAAATGTTTACTTTGTGTCTTTTTAACTTTTGACACTCCACAGGAACAGGGAAAAGAAACAGCGTGCAGTACCCACAAAAATTCATACCAGACCCTTTAGGTCTGGTAGACATTTTAGTGGGGACCCCAATGCCCCCAAAAATATATAAATGTGGGGCCCCCCTAAAATCCCATACCAAACCCTTAATCTGGGCAGCAGCTTGACAGGACAGGAAAGGGAGGAACCAGTGAGTGGCCCCCCTCCCTCCGCCATACAAGGCCACATGCCCTCTGCATTGGGAGGGTGCTTTTCCAGGTGGAAACCACTTCCTCCCACTGACTTCTGTCAGTCCATAAAGGAGTGAACCTGAGAGAGAAAATTCTCTCTCAGGTACGCTCCTCTGCTGATTGACAGAAGGCAGGAGGCGGAGCAATAACAAGCATGTTATTGGCTATTGCAATTTAAAATAGCCAATAGCAGAATGGCTATTGCTCCTGCAGAGAGGCAGACCTGAGAGAGAAAGTTCTCTCTCAGGTCTGCTCCTCTGTGACTGACATCAGGCAGTGGGCGGGTGCATTAGCCAGCCTGCTATTTGCTATTTAAATTTTAGATAGCCAATAGCAGGCTTTGTTTATTTCAGCACACTGCCTGATGTAAACATATGAGCCCCCTGCCTTTTTAGAGCTGATGTAAACATTGCATTGGGGAGGTTTTTTTGGGTTTTATTTAATTTGTCGGCCGACGCTGTAATTACTTTGTGGGACATTTTTTTCTTTTTTTAAATAAAGGAATTGTCAATAACTTGTGTGGTGTTTTTTGATCAATTAAAGGAATTTTTTTCTAAGGAGTTGTGTATATATTTCAATTTTATTTCACTCTTTAGTGAATGTGTAGGGGTACCCCTTACATATTCACAAGGGGGAGGTTGCCTGGTCCACTCCCACTGGACCAGGCAATAGGCCCTTGTCCCCATCGGCATGAAGAAAAGGTGCTTTTCTAGGGGTCCCCCCCCCCGGAAAAGCCCCCTCCCTAGTATGGTGCAGGAAGAGGGGGTGCTAGCTCGCCCCCCCTTTCCTGCTGCCTGGATTAAGGGTCTGGTTTGGGGTTTTAGTTGGGATACCACTTTTTTTAAAAAAAATTGGTGTTGGGGTCCCCCCTAAAAATACCATGTTGTCTATCAATAATTAGCATTCCCATTCACTATTTACATGACATAACACATGCAAGTTTTAAAATGTTTCTTAAAAAAAAAAACTTTTAAGTTTGTATTTGCACATCTTAATATTTTAAGAGTAAAAATGTGATAAACAGTACTTCAAACTGTGATATTTAATGGGTGTTTATATCTCTTGAACATAAGAACCCGGTATAGAATACCATCAAATAATAGCTATGATAGCAGTGTCTATATTAAGTTTTTGACCTGTTTTTAAAACATTTTTCTGTAACATGCTAAAGTTTATTATTTACAGATCTTTAGTATTCACCCTTATAACTACAAAAAAAGCCTATAATTTTTTATCATATTGTATTTCTGGAGGAAAAAATCACTTTCTTGAATATGATGCACTTAATCAGTTAGCAATCTGAATACAGCATGTGCATGTACAACAAAAGAGATACAGCTGCATTTACATTCAACCCTTTCCACAACTGAGCCTGGTAACATTATCAGCATGATTTTACTTCATTTTGTATACAGCTATTCCTCAGTTAACGACCGAGTTCCATTCCTATGACTAGGTCGTTAAACGAATTGGATTATTTTGGTGGTTCAATTTTTGTTTTTTTTACACTTTTTATTTAACCCTTTAGTGAATGGATAGGTGTACAAGTACCCCTTCCTCATTCACAAGGGGGGGCCGCATCTGGGTGCCCCTTTATTAAAGGGGTACTCTGATGTGAATAAGCCCCCCTGCCGCCCACCCCTACAACCAACGCCCCAGAGTTTGTGGGGAAGAGGCCCTTGTCCCTATTGTCACTGGGACAAGATGCTTTACCAGGGAAAAGCATCCACCCAGTGCCGAGGGCATGTAGCCCGGTATGGCAGGGAGGGGGAGGCACTCGCTGGAATTTTAGGGGGGACCCCACATATTTATTCCCCATTTTTGGGGGTGGGGTTCCTCCTTAAAATTCCTACCAGTCCTTACGGGCCTGGTATGACTTTGGGGGAGAACCTCACACACTTATTTTTCTTAATTTTAACTTGGGATCCCTCCTAAAATTCCTACCAGACCTAAAGGGCCTAGTATGAATTTTGGGGGGAATCCCACACTTTTTTGTAATGGGGTTCCTCCTAACTTTCCTACCAGACCTATAGCACCTGTTATGGTTTGGGAGGGGGATCCCATGCTGTTTTTTTCTTTTAACATTTTTAAAATAATTTTCTTAACTTTTTTATTTTTACATTTATTTAAATTATGTGTTTTTTTTAAAATTTAATTTGTTTACATTTTTTTCTATTCTGCTCATTACCTTGGAGGTAGCGAGCAGAATAGCCGAGCCGAATGCTGCTCGGCGTCATTCTGGTATTTACTCACTACCATTCAGCCCATATGGGAATAGGGGCGAACAGCAGTGAGTGAGCTGCCGGAGTTCGGCTCAGCCGAACCAGATGTTGGATCGGCTGAGACAAACTCCTTCTGCACTTCGGCTCAGCCGGACATCTTAAGCTGACTGAAGTCACCCGACGTATGGCTGATTTTAGCCAATGTACGGCTGAAATCAGACATACTGAGCTGAAGTGAATAGCCGAATGTCATTCGGCTCTGGTGACCTCGGCTCGCTTATTCACTCGGCTGCCTTCGGGAGCTTTGTGAATAACCCCCTGAATACATGCACCGCAGAAGCTACATAATGTTATTTCTATAAGCGGGTTTACTGATGGTGGCAGCAGTTGATCACATCTGCGCATTGGCACAGCAGCTTGTAGTCTCCGTTGGGAATCTTTTGGAAGTGTCTACTGTGGAGTGACAATAAAGACAATAGGCACGTAACACACAAAAAAATTTGTTTAGTTTCTGATCGATCTTAATTTTAATTTTTTTAATTTTTTGATTTAAAATTTGATTCAGTTCATTATTCGGATTTCAGATCCTTTGGAATTTTTGTTTTTTGTTTCAGATCGATCCAAATTTTTTGTTTTTCATTTCGGATCTATTCAGATCTATTCGGATGGGGTTATTTAATTAAAAGTTAACTTAATCATTTTTGGGGGGGTTTGACCATTTTAGTCTGTACTGGTCATTTTAGTCTGCACTGGTCATTTTAGTCTGCACTGGTCATTTTAGTCCGTACTGGTCATCTTAGGCCGTACTGGTCATCTTAGGCCGTACTGGTAATTTTAGTCCATATTGGTCATCTTAGTCTGTACTGGTTATCTTAGTCCATGCTGTTCATTTTAGTCTGCACTGGTCATTTTAGTCTATACTGGTCATTTTAGTCCATATTGGTCATCTGCTTGGCCAGAGAACAGTCACATGTGATTTTGTTTAATTTGGAAAGAAATTGAGATGAAATTCGGAATAAAAATTTGGATTCGTTTGAATTTGGATGTATCAAGTTCTGTTCACTGATTTTTAAGGTCAAGGTGAAGCATTACAACCACATGCTTATTGTTTGTTTTGTCTTTTTCAAGGTACAGCCTGCAGTTAGATCAACTTAATGGGTCAATTTCTAATCTGAAAGCATTCTGTCGCAACAACCTGTAGTTTTGCCTAGAGGTGTCTATTCCATACTGAAAACATCTTAAAACAAACCTGGCATCAAAGAGGACAAAATCTGTTAAGTGGCTGTTTGATATTTTTTGTTAACCTTGTGTATTGCTGGATGCTGTCAAGCTTTGGAAATAAAGGGATACAAAGGGAGCAATAATACACAAAACAAAAAAGGAACAGTTGTATAAATGCACACAAAACTGTGAGCGCTTTGAAGCTTTAGTTGCAACATTAGAAAACTATGTAGATAGTTCACTTGTGTTGATATTCTAGATATTTGCACTATCTATGAGTTAAAAAAAAAGAGGGTACGAACGAATCTGCTAAATCTAAAGGTGATTGCGAGTCTTGTTCTTGTTCTAGTTTTTGTTTGTTTGTTGGCCTTGAATTAATACTGTTATATCTTACACCTCTGCATTATTACTGAAGGCAATACATTTCTATATAGTTAGCACTGTATCAATGTACTACTGTATCGCATGTCATCTTCAGTTGTATGTCACTGACCTTCAAGTATACAAGTCAGGATGTAGATTGCACTATGATATGTCTTCTGTTCTGTATTCTTTTTTATGACAAATCTGAATAAAAAACTACATGCTTAAAAAAAAAAAAAAGAACAGCAGCAGGATATTATTATTAAAATGCTCGCTAATGTTTGGGAAATAAATCCCTGCAATATTCCTTTTTTTGTAAGAACATTAGAGCCCAACCCTGAGTTTTGTTAAAAATAAAAATCAATGACCCAGAAGGTGTGAATAAAAAATATTAGGGCTGTTACTGATTAGTTTTTCGATTAATCAAAAACATTTTTAATCGATTAATTTCGATTAATTATAACGCACATACAGAATTCTTGTCTAAGCAACAAAGGTAATGGGGACAGGGCCCACAAAGAAATTTAAAAAAAGTTAAATTTTAAAAAATTAACACGTTTATTGAAAGGGGAGGGTTACAAAAATGGAAAGGTGAATGTCCCCTGGAAGCGGCTCTCTTCCGTGTGTATATGGGCCTGTTGGTTATTAAATAATCCACTCCATTTTTTTGTCATTTGAAATCCTTTTTTCTGCGCTGACTATACACGCTTGAAGAGCAACAGGACTGAATTTTAAAAAGCATTACAGAACTATTTTATATAACATAGTAACAGTAAGCAACATGGCAACAATACCTTTTTGTGCTTCTTCTGAGAACCTATTTGATACGGCTGATGCGTTCTAAGTACTTTCTCTCTGTGCACTTTTAAATCATGGTGCCTTTGTGGCTCCGTCGGCTAAGGAAGGGAAGGGGGAAGGAGTCCGGTGACGTCACGGACATCGACGTCACCGGACTCCTCCCCCCTCCCATTCGCCTTTTGCCTTTAGTAAATCAACCCCTAGGTGTCAAGGGCCATCATCAC
>NW_017307082.1:204335-227284 GCF_000935625.1 Nanorana parkeri
ATCAAAAGAGATAACATCAAAAAAAAAGAAATATTTAATAATATATATATTTTAAAAGAAGTGAAGAGGGGGGTGGAATTGGTGAGCTTTATGCCCAACCTGGATTTTGGGTGGTTTAACAAATATAACTACAATGCTGCAGACTTGTGGATACATTGGACAGTTACACCACTGTTGAAGATATGAGAACAGGTTTATCTAATCAGAGAATTATTTTATGAAGCCTGAAGAAAGTACTTTGTCAGTGATTTTAATGTTAATAGTTTAAAGTCATGCAATCTGGCAATACTGAAAAAAATACCAAGAATACAATTTCCCTTTAAACTGGCAAAAGAGTACGGTCTATGGATACTGTGAGATTGAACTGACTTTTGGTTAGTTCCACAGTCCTCTAGGGATCTCAAATCAAGTGTTTTGATAGGATTAGATTTGCTTGGGGAGAATTAAGAAAGGGTGGCACAGGCAGAAAGCCTTCTCCACACTTCAAAAAATTAGAAAATGGGGCAGATCCTATTCATAATGAACAAAAGGAGCACAAATGCCTTTGCTAATTAGAAGAGATCTGATCCATCTTCTATGCTGTGTCTGCACTGGACACCACAGGAGATCTGGAGCTGCTATCTTTGCCTCCCTCTGCCCGACCTCCCCTCGCCCCCCCCCCCCCCCCCCCCCCCCGCCGCGGGGAGCGGGGGGGGGGGGGGGGGCTGGGATTAACAGCCAGGCATAGAGACAGAGATAGAAGGTTAGACTTGAGACAGGTCTATCTGCTTTGTTAATGCAGTGCATGCCACTTGCACCAGTTTTCTGTACCATTGTAAAGGTGCAGGAAGCTTTGTTAATCCCCCCCGCCTTGGGGTCTTATTTCTACATATAGAAGTTCACCAGAAAAAGTGTAGAAAAGCAGAAAAGCAATAATTTATGTTTACACACCCTCAGATAGTATTCATTTGTTATTTATTTTAGCTGCCTTCTATCCAAAGCCTTGAAAATAAATATCTTTCTTCATGACTTGTATACATTTTTGAACATTGCAGAAGCACATAAAAAAATTAAATATATGCCGTAAAAGGGGTACAAATACAAAGTGATCTAAATGTAAATATTTTCAATGTCAATACCTATTTTATAGATACTTTAGCGCATTTTATATAGGCTAATTCTTGTACCAAAATGTTTTTATCTACTATAGCTTATACAGGTTTAACGTATCAAAGCTGTATTAAAGAATTTAATTGTGCTTTAGACATCAATTAGTGTTATAATTACATCTTGCACCTGCAATACATGGAATTGCTTATTTTCTGAAAGGTTCTGCAAAAAAAAAATCTCCATACAGACTGAAAACAATGCACAGAGCATTCCCAGCTGCCCCGCTGTGCTGTATTGCACATCTGAGGTAACAGGTTTTGCCAAATCACTGCTTTCAAATTACTTCAGTTCCATCTAACTGCTGTGTTTTGTAATCCTATGATAACTTTAGACAGCATTTTCCTTCACTAATGATTTTAAATAGCCTAATGGTTTCAAATCGCTATTAAACTATTAGTCCACTATGCTCACTAAATAATTGGAAATAACAATAAATTGGTGAAGGTTGAATAAATACAATTTTCAACAAGTTACTGATACAGAAAATCGGTTTTAAGCATGGTGTTGAAAAAAATCTAGTCACAATTTAGTGTGCTGTTTTATTTAAAGTATGTCTGATGACTGGATGGTATGAGAACAGCCTAAAGAGAAAATGACATGCTAAAATAAAGGGCAACTTCATTCAAAATAAAGAAAATATAATTTAGATGGTTTTTAGTGGCATCTGAAAATGTGTTATAGCTCTTGGTTTTCTGTGTATGTGGTTGCTGAGGTTACCCTTTCATTGTGGCTGCTTTTCTGTGTAAAATTATTTCTCTACTGTCTCTGCATTGCTTCCTGAGAATCCCTTGCAAGGAATATTGTGCTTTTATTTGCTAGTTAATATGGCACTTACCCAGAACAAGCATTTCCATATCATGCATCAACATGGTTGTTCCAGATCAGTGACTGCCTGAGTAGTGAAGGAAGAATGAGAATGACAGCCTCGAAGCGTGACCCTTTTAAGCCAACTAAGCAATTGTAGCTTCTACAGCTCAGATTCTATTTTGAAGACCTCTGGGATCGCCAGTTCCCCCATCCCACTTTTGCCCACTCCACCCCTGCAGTCCTAAACAAAAAAAGCTTTATACATGCCTTATGTTCAAGAGTTTGGTCTGGTTCAGTGAAATCACAGGTCCTGTTCTTCCTCTGGCATTGGGTAGATCCTAAATGCTGCACAGGGTGGTGCCACATAATAACATGGTGCCACTCTCTCCAATATTTTCCTGTGAGTCCAGGTTAGGGGGGGTGGAGCCATTATGCCCTAGGCTCACAAGAAGTGGGTTGAAGGATGCTGGGCATCAGTCAACCCCAAAGAGGGCCAGCACTGGATCAGTGATGGGACAACAGGGATAAGGTGAGTATAGCAACTGGAGGTGATTTTTTTATTGTTAGTATTTGCTGCCAATAAATTATGTAAGTCAAGACAGCAGTTGAGGGCCTTGAGAGCCCAATTAAAATTCACACCCCTGAGGAATAGAGATCCTAAACTGACAACAGCAGTGAGGATTGGTCTCACTGAAGTCTCAGGCTGCTAGTTACAAGCGTTAAAAGCAAGTGATAGATTCTATGAAGTGCAATTAGCTGATCTGATTTCCTTTATAAAGATTAATTAGCTACGTTCCAATCTGGCTTTCGTCCGCCACACTCCACAGAAACTGCCCTTATAAAACTTACTAACAAACTACTGCTAAAACCAATAGCCACTACTCTGTACTCATACTTTTAGACCTTTCTGCTGCCTTTGACACAGTTGACCACCCGCTTCTCCTTAATAAACTTAATTCCCTTGGCCTCCAAGACACTGCTTTCTCATGGTTCATCCCCTACCTATCTTAGAGCACCTTCAGTGTCACCTACGATTCTACCTCCTTCTCTCCTCTTCCTCTTTCCGTGGGGGTCCCCCAAGGGTCTGTCCTTGGGCCCCTTCTATTCTCTCTGTATAATAATAATACTTTAAATCTTATGAAAAGTAGTATTACAGTGCTACACATTCAGCCTTTATTCAATTTTATTGCCATATTGATTCAAGAAGACATGGTCACATTCAGTTGATGTTCAACAACCATTGCAACGGGGAAGATGTAGGATCTAAGTAACATTGAAAGTGGAATGTAATTTAAGGGAGAAAGGCCTGAATAAATTTTCCCATTTGGCAAGAGTATTTCTTTAGCATATGTTTGTTTATATCAAAGTTTTGCCTATTTACTCACATTTTAAGGGCAGTTTACTAAAAGGTTTGGCAAACAAGAAAGTATCCTATAGGAACACTTCCAGATTTGTGTTATCCCAAAAAATGTATCCACACCTCTGAGGATCACAAATGCATATTTCCCAATATATTGACAGAGGAAACTATGAACTGAAATGCCTAATGTGATTTTCCAAACTCCATATATGTCCCTACCTAGTTAAACTGTAAATCTTATACAAGCTACATGCCTGTCAGTGGTCCAGAAGAAGTCATACCCGTTAATCCCTGTACCCACAGTAGATTATGCCTTGTAAGAGAGACCAGGATGTAGGATATATGGTACAGCAAGTTTTTTTTTTTTCATGAAATCACTTCAAACTGCCAAGTAGTAGCAATGATAAATTATACTGAGTAAAATCTTGTCGTAATTTCTCCTGTTTATCTTTTCCATATTCATTGAGGGGAGATAGGCTGTAAAACATCCAGGACACCTTCAAAGAAACTTGAAAATAATTCCAGCATTATTCCTTTGTATACTAAACAAACCATACAATTTGATCATGTGATTTTTTTATTAATACTATTTTTTAATAATTCAGTCATAATCAGTAAAGGTCAGCAATCCAGAACACCTTTGATACTACAACCGCATTAAACATATTCCCCAGTTTTGACAGCTACTAAAGGGGACCTCATTAAAACTTGCTTCTAAAATATTAGTGAAAGTAGAGGTCTCAGTTGCATACATACCACTATCAATGAGCCTCTGCACATGTAATCATACTCTAATTTATGGGAGAACAAATAGTGGTCAGAATTTAGACCTGCATGCTACCACTTCTGCTGGATAGAAAGGGGTGAATGCTGAGAAATGATTTTGTTTCAAGCACTTGTAGTGAATAGCCCCTCCAAGTAGTCTTTTTTTTAATATGTACAAATTAACAAGCTACTTGTTTTTTTTTCTTTGCAAATTCCAACAATATAATAATATACAGAAAGCAAATGAGCATATTGTAATTTATTCTTGTATTCTTGATATTGTTTCTGTTTAATGCAAATAATGGTATCAGTTTTATTTGTTGTCCACTTTTTGTGTAGCAATGCAATATGTTTAAATGCAAATGGTTTGGATTAAAAATATGAAAATTATACAAAAATAAGAACGTGATGTACTTTATTTAATGCATTCCACTCCAGCATCTTCAGTGTGTGAACAATCTGTGATTCCCCAGCCTCTGAAGTTACAGTTTGTAATGGAAGTTTCATATCCAGTGCATCTAACATCATCCATCCATATTTTAACCTTTCCTGCAAAAAAAAAAACCACTGTTGCTAAAGGAAATTTTGTAGAACAGCCTATAATTTTGTAACCACTATCTGTGTTTTCAATTAAAACAGATCTTCATTTAAATAAGAATTTCAGCCCGAATTTGTATTAACCCTTGCAGTGGGGCTACCTCTGCACTACAAGGTTTAACTGCTTGTTTTGGCCTAGTGAGGAAAATAACAAAGTTATACTTACCTGATCCTTCGAGCCAGCTGGATGTGACAGTGCTCCCTCCTGCCTATCTCCTTCTCTGCTGCAGCTTTGGTGTGTACCTCAGCATCCTCATGTCCTATACACAGTGTATAGAATGTGATAACTCAGGGACCTTAGACTGATGCAGCACTGGGAGGAGGGAGGCTAGAAGGACCATTCTAAGAGTTAGCTGGCTCAGAGAATCGGGTGAGTATAACTTTTTCATTTTAGCACCTAGACCAAAACAGGGCACTTAACCCTTGTAAGGCAAGGGTAGCCCCACTGCAATGGTTTCTTGTTTAAAATTGAACTCCAGCCAAAACATGTATTTTTAAAACGTTTTGAATAGCATTGTGGAAGTTAGAACCTCATGCTTTTATTGTCAAAGTGTTCTGGGAAGGTGTCCCCTCACCAGAACAGGATAAATTTCCATAACAGCAGGTCACAGATAGCAGTACCATGCCAACAATCATTTTGGACTGTATCCAAAAGAGCAGAATGTTTAGCTGGACTTCCACTTTTTAAGATGAAATCCAGGCAGATATGAAAGACCATTTAACTGAGTTATGAATTATTAGAAGGTATTTTTTTTAATACAGCTAGTATGAGTACCTGAATCTGTCTGTTTATTAGCAGGAGGGAACAGAATGAGAGAGAGATGAGCTCATCAGTAAGCTTCTACTTTAACTGTCCAGTCATATGCTTGGGGAAGGGCAAGACTCTTAAGTGTTACTGAACTGCAGTAGAGAAAGAAAACAGGTCTCCTGCCCTGCCAGACAGAGCCTTGCTGTGTGACAAAGCTTTGCAAACCTCAGAACTTGCTAGACAGAAATACAAGTTATTTGGCAGGTAAAAAAAAAGTTCCCTTACAGGTATTTCAACTGTATATTTATCTGTGTGTCTGGAGTTCAGTTTTAAAAACGTTTACATTTTAAAAGAATATTAAATTGAGTTCAAAATTATATTTGAGTGGCTTTTTCCAAGCTTGAGTTGGCCATAGAATACAGATATTGTCATGCAATATGGATCAATTCATCACAATTCTGTGTGTTTGGTACAGTTTACAAAATCTAGGCACTGTGACCTGCATCACTGTCAGGTTTTCTTACCCATCCTTGTGCTGTTGCTTGCAGCATGGCTTGTGTAGTTTTTCTGGCACCATTGTCCCTCTTTGGCGCCCTCTTATGCTCAAGCCAGTTAACATCATCATTCTGCAACCATTTGCAAAACTCCTGACAAATTCTCATCTCAGAGTGATGATGCAAACACCAGCTCACTATTTAACCTCCAGCTTGTTCATTCAGTCTCCACCCTTCCATTTGTTCTGATCAACCAAGTGCGCTGCGATTGTTCCTGTTCTCCGTGTAAGACCCTGGCTCTGGCTGACTGATCTCCTGGTCCCTGACTCCAGCTATTGTTTCCATTCATCCTGCTCTCAGTGTTCCCTGACATGGTTCTGCTGACTACCGGCTGTGGCTTCTGATCTCTGGCTTGGCACTGACGATGCCCTGGACTTTCTCCTTTGTTTTTGCATTTATATTTATTGCTGTTTTTAATTAACTCCTTTTATATTTTAAAACCTACACTTTAGGTTTCTGCCTGCTTTTTTGGTTACCTGACAATCACATGTGTTTGGGTGGTTTAAACCCCCTTTTTGGGAGACAGGATGTGGGGATGAGGCCCTGGGAGGCCCAGGAGCATATTTATGAAGCATTGAATGTGACATGAGTGAAACATTTACTGATGGTGAATCATTCACTGTGTTATATAACATCACCAGGAGGAGTCACCTGCAGTGAATGTTTGGTGAATGCCACATTTAATACTTTATAAATATGCCCCCTGTCATTGTCATTTTTGCTGGACAGCTAGGTCAGCATGTAAATGTGTAGACAAATGTAAATAAATGCCTGTGAAATTGACTTAAAATATATTTCCACATGCAGTCAAATTGGAATAACACTTATTTTATATTTGTTACATGTTTCCATTCACATCACATAAGCTAAAACAAATATTTAAAAATGCTTTTTGCAGTTTGAATTGCTTTTACTTGCTAAAATTGTACCTTTCTTCTCCTTGACTGTAATGTTAGGAGGGGCTGTGAGGGGTTTATATAAACCCTGTCTGTACTGTGCTGGCTGATTTCATTATAATGTGCAAAGTAGATTTGAACCCTGCCTGTCCTAACAAAGGGTTAAAGGATTACAACAACCCTGCCGTCTGCATTGTATGTTAATGAAGTTAATGAGAGAAACACAATCCACACATTCCTGTCATCAGACTTTCTATGAGGACAGGTCACTGCTGTGAAGGTGCTCAGCAAAACTTGGATTCAGCCATTTTGCTTACTGCAACAAAACATCTAAAAGGTAATAAGTATTTTTTTAAACTATTTTTTTTCCACCATGGTGTATGAATAGGAACAGATAACAAATATATAAAAAGGGTTTTCTCAAATTTGACTGCATAATGGAAATACGCTTTATATACTGAATACTATCTTGCATATATAAACTACAACTATGGTCCTATAAGAGCATTGTGATAATCTGAAAATAAATGTATTATCTACTCTTTGTTTGGCACTTAAGAGGCTCATTGATAACAGAGAGTGGATAGTACTTTCTGTTCTCTACTACTATACTCTGCAGTATTACTTTTCATAAAATTTACACTGCAGTATGGAGCCTGTGGTATTCTATCTGCTTAACACAGTAGAGAGAACTTTGTTATTGGAGGAGAGCCTGTCATGTGGCTTTTACAGGTCATATGACTGCACTTTTCTACTGGCTTTTGACATTTTTCTAAGGAGCTTCCCAATTCATTACTATTGCACTTTGGTTTCTTACCCCTAAAGCCATAAGGGCATAATGCACGTTTGCAAAGCATATGCAGGTTTTTTTTACTGATTTTTAAATAGATTCCTGAGGGTCCATTCACACTAGATATGTTGGGGCTGCACTGGCTGTTTTTTTTTCAGTGCAGCCCTAACGCAAGACAAGGCAATTTGCCTTGTCACAGATGGACACTATTCACACCACCGTGTTGCGCTGGAACATGGTGGTGTGCTCTGAAAAAAGTACAGCCGCCTCGCACCCTGCTGTGCTCATAGAACTAAATACAATTTCACTTGTGACAATTAAATAAAGTACTAAAAAAAGTACACAGTGTGATGTGCCAGGATCAGCGCACTAGCACTGTGCTGGGCAGTGGGCACTGTACAACAGCTGCTTTGCAATTTAGTGCAGAGGCTGGCGTGAATGGGCCCTTAATGTAAATCTACTCTACCTAATAACTCAATTTTGGGTAAGTTGGTTGCTTCACATCCCAAAAGATAATAAGTCGCAGACTGATTCAGTTTACTAACTAAATAGGAATAATAGTTTTTGGTTGACTCATTACTTAGTAAATATGGATTAAACACCTGTACATTATTAATATATTATAATTTGAACAATTACCTTGACCAAAAAATGCTTTGGTGTAAACCTGAGCAACACCAGAAAATCCCAACATCTTGCACACCACTTTTCCATCATTATTATCCCAGTGATCATCACATATGGTGCCCCACTGTCCATTGTAAAAAACTTCAACCCTTCCTCGGTGAGGCGAAGATCCATCAAGAAGGCGAACAATGGGTTCTATATTTGGGAGGATAAGGCAATGACAGTGTAACGTTAGGTATCTTACAATACGGTACACCACTTTTACCAGTATAGTTAGTTATTAACATAATTCCTATAGTGTACGTTAGCCTTTTAATGTTTATTTAATGTTTCGATTACTCAAATTAGCAACACTGACTTTTTCTTACTTTTTAAATGAATTGACACATGCCCTAAAAAAGTAAAGTTAAATACAAACTTCTAATAGAAGGCAGTTTTTATTTAAAAAAAAAAAAGTAAGACATTTAAGGAACTTTTTAGCATAACATAAGTCTTTATTTATTGAGGGGGGTATGCTCAAAAATGCCTTGCAATGTAACTCAGTGGCACTGCAGACAGATTTTTTTTGTAGACAGTTAATTTCTCCCTAGACATAAGTGGACTTGAGTGGAAAAGACAGTTACATAGCAAATAATAAACTAATTTAAAATACCCCACACACAGTCAGGTTAAGTAAAAGTTTACATCTGCAATATTTTCTTGTTTATTTGTTTTACTACAGTACAGAGTGCCAACAGGAAAAGTTAAAAGAGGCTACATTAAATTAAACAAACAAATTTTAACCAGTGAGCATTCTAAAACTACTGTTACTTTAGATACAAAGTAGAAATCTTTATCTCATGACCCATTGATCACAACATTATATTTTGTTGCTGTTGAAGTTATTTACAAATAAATAAAGGGATGTTTCCCTTGTTTACAAAAGAATAAAAACTTTTCGATATTTCTGGATGGGGTACATATAACACAAACAGCGAGGAAGAACCTAAGCAACTTAAGTGAAGTCGTTAAGGATTTTGATATAATGTAACAGATTGAGTATAATAAGGGTTTGCAAAGGCCAATTTTAACATTAGTAATGCGCTTTTCTCAAAGCCCTGTCACCCAGAATCAGAATTTGCCTTTTAAAAATCTGGGCAGAGTACACTACATTATTGTTGCTATGAGTTAGTGTACTTTGCTTATCATTTTTGCACTTTTCACCACCTTACTAAATTATTCAGCAATTGTCTTAAAGCCCTTTCACACAGTCTTGTCAGTTTTTCAGGCCGACCTGATCAGAAGTCTAATGATAGTCTATGGGTAGCCAGATCTAAATAGACTGGAGTCCATTTACATCTGGTTTCACCCAGCTTCAGCAAGGTCCACAAAAACATACAAATCAGGGTTCTTTTTCATGTGGGCCTGATCGTGCTGGATTGAGGGTCCAAGTCTACTGACATAGATTCCCCATAGACCAACATGTCCAGTAATTTTAGTTTTTTCCTCTATTGCAAGATAGAGGAAAAAACTGGATGGACACGGATGTCAGAATGGTGACAGACATTCTGATCAGCAGGGGATCCGTGCACGGATCCCCTCCTAATCAAACAGTGTGAAAGGGGCCTTAGTGTTTCCCCTTTTGTGGTCAGATATGACTTCATCATTTTTCAGTGCAGTAGAAGAGAAATCTGTAATTGTAGGCTGTATTCCAACTTTGATAACCTTTTTTTGAACATCCAACACTGTTTTAATGCTCTGTCATACTTACTTCAGTAAAAAATACGGGGAAATATAAACAGTTGCTATATTATAGAACAAAACAAACCTGGTTTACTAGAAGTAGTTGTAAGGTCCACAGTAGCAGAATTTCCTGCTCCCTTTTCACCTTTTTCTCCCTTTTGTCCTTTTTCCCCTCTGGCACCTTGTTCCCCTTTAGAAATGCAACAGTTTTAATAATTTTGAAAGTACAGTTGTTGATGGATTGAGGTTACGTTTGTTAAGTGGAGAGTGGTATAGGAACAAGGGCTGGAAGGATTTTGAATGCTCATTCCATGGCAATGGCATGAGCTGGTAAAGTTTTGTATGTGTGGAAAAGGGATATGGATATACATGTATCAGCTAAAATGTAGAGAGGCAATACTGGTAGATTTTTTTTTACACCACTTTCTAGATTACACTAGCCCAGCGGCCGACTGACCATACAGGCAGTCGGGCATTCCCAAGAGCCCACGGCCAGGAGGGGTCCTGTCACCGACCCCCTGCTGCCCTTTACAGCCCGCATGGAAGGAGATGTGGCTGTGTTAAAGTGGCGGCGGATCCCGGGCCCACCAGAGACTGCCATCACCGCTTTAACACAGCTTCATCTACTAATTTTGCAGGGGCGCAGCCAAGAACAGCTCCGAGGTAGGGAGATACTGAAATCCAGTTCTGGGCCCCCCACTGGAGCAATAGTGCCCTGCTACCCACATCTGTACCTGGAGGCTTCCTCTTCTGCCCCTGGTGAGACCGTCACATCTGCCCCGCTTAGACCCTCCACGTCTGCCCCTGCTTAGACCCTCCGCATCTGCCCCTGGTAAGACCTCTGCATCTGCCCCTGGTGAGACCCTCCTTGTCTGCCCCTGGTAAGACCCTCTGCATCTTCCCCTGGTGAGACCCTCCACATCTGCCACTGGTGAGACCCTCTGCATCTGCCTGAGACCCTCCACATCGGGGACCTGGCCTCCTGCGGGGCAGCCTGCTGCACCCACCTGCTGGTCCTGTTGAAGGTTGAGTACTCACTTGTGTGCTGGCATGGAAAGAGCTACCCATTAACGGGTGTGTGCTGGTGACATCCCACAGGGGATCAGACTGTGTGTGATAGCCTATCCCAGAGATGTCGTTGTGTATGTGTCATTCTAACTGCCCAGTCTGCCATGTATTGGTGCTGGTCTGAGGTCTGCCATGTATTGGTGCTGGTCTGAGGTCTGCTGTGTATTGGTGCTGGTCTAAGGTCTGCCGTGTATCGGTTCTGTCTGAGGTCTGCCATGTATTGGTCCTGGTCTAAGGTTCGCTGTGTATTGGTTCTAGTCTGAGGTGTGCCATGCGTTCTGCCATTTAGCTCATTTTTCAAATTGCCTATATTTCCCAGCAATTCATCTGGGATAGTGATTTGGCCCACTATTTTAAAAATAGTGTAGAGAAATAATTTCTGTAACACAAAAATGTTGATGCAGGTGGAGCTTGTGGGTGGGTGGAGCACAAGGGGGGCCCATAATCTTGTATTACCCGGGGGCCCCATGTGTTGTCAGTCCGCCCCTGCACAAGCCTAGGCTGTTTTGTAGCACTTTACAATTTATACCTTTCATTCCACGACCTGAATATCCTTGCAGTCCTTTTGGTCCTGGAGGCCCTGAAAGTACATTTAAATAATTACATTTCTTAAGTTAAAATAATAATTAAAATCAATGTTTTAAAGTGAACCTGACTGATACCATTCTCCCAAGATGCTCTTTTTATTCATTGGCACAGCCAATTGACTGAAGCTCAGGGACTCTTTAAAGCTGAACTCCAGACAAACAACTAAATACCCACAGACAATTTATATATTGGGACCATAGGGAACAAAAGTAGCCACCCTCCAGTAGGTATGAGATTCAGAGATGATTTGAGGATCTACAGCTGAGTGATATACAAATAAGGTACATTTTTGTGAATAGTTAAGGTACTTGAATGCATTTTTAAGATTTAACTACTGAGTTTAATGTCACTTTAAACTTCTATAAATTTTTTTGTTCTTTGTTTTCTGGGATCCAACAAATCCTGAGCTCTCTCTCATCCTGTAATTGATTTTAAGAGCACACCAGCTAAAGGCTATTGCTCAGATTACCACCCTATACATACACTGTAATGATGTACTAATAAATTTGCGTTACATACATGTCTCTTGCTTACTCCTAGCACCGTGAATAGACATGGCAGACATGAGCAAAACAACAGGTTCACTTCAATGCTAACCCCCACAGCTGCTTATAGTTATCTTCCCTTACTTTGTAGTGCTTGTTTCACTAGGAAGAGCTAAGGACTCTTTTCCAACCCTGGCATGACAGAGGGCTGCCAGAGAGGCCACATAACAAGCACCCGCGCTGTCACCTGGAAGGACGTTGATGGGTTACTCTGTGATAACCCTGGGGTCAAATCTGCCGTGGACTTTCTACTTCTCTTCTGCTGAATCAGTACACTCTCAAGCAGGGTAAGTACACTCTCATGTCGCCCCATCCAAATCAATGGGGCCACGCGGAAATCGCTGCCTGCATTGTGTCGTCCCGGGTGTCATGCAGTGTAGTGCAGGTGTGAACCTAGCCTTAACCCCTTCGTGACTGACGACGTACAGTGTACGTCGCCAGCATCGGGGCTGTTTAAACAGACTCCCGGCGACTTTTGCCGCCGGGACTCTGTTTAAACTTGTAGAGCCGACTGTCGGCTTTACAACAGAAGCGATCCTGGCGACTTACCTGTCGCCAGATCGCTTACACTAAATTTTGGGGTTTAATAAGGAGTTGCGCTAATATTGCGCAACATAAAAATTTTCAACTACCACCATTTTATTCTATAGGGTCTTGGCATTCAGAAAATATATAATGTTGGGGGGGTTTACGTCATTTTCATGCCTAAAATGTGGAATATAGCATGGGTGCAAAAAATGAAAAAAGGGCCTCAGTCATGAAGGGGTTAAGGTTGTTACAGCTTAAACAAGTACTCTAACTTGAGACAAAGAAACTACTGCTAATATTATATTCACTTCATCCCTTCAGATGGGAAGTGAGTCACATGTTCCCCCGTCTGAAAGTACCAGGTATGTCACTTTGAACCAAGTGGCTGGGAAGTAAAGGCAAGGTTAGTCAAACCACCTGCAGGAGCCAATATAAAAGGAACCTGCAGGGCAAAACAAAAATCCACTTTAAAGAGAGATAAAGTATGGACTTAAAACTCTTTACGTCAACTTAAATCCATCCTTTACATAACCATAAATCCACACCTAGTAATTTTATCTAGAAATTATGGCAACTCCTACTTTCACCACATAACAAGAATAAATAAGTTCCATCCCTGTTCTTGATCGTGCCTTTAAGTCCTTTCCTGCTGCAGAAATGTTTCTAATCTTGTGAAGGAGAAAATTATAGTTGCCAACTGTCCACATAATTACAGCCAATCCAAACTAAAGGCTAATAAATTACACATGTCTGGAAAGTGACACAACTAAGGATCTGTAATGTTTTTTCCTTTGGTTGAGTGTGAGCAATTTTTTCATGTTTTTATCAGATCTAAAGTCATTGTACAGCCGGAACTGTATTTGCTGTGGTCATCTATATCTATTGTACCTCCACACCAAACTTATGTTAATATACAATATCATTACTAAAAACTCTAACGTATAGAGCACCTTTACTAAACTGGAACCTATAAGAAACCATTGTAAAAAAAAATATCCTAATCACTTCAGGCAGTTTTGTATTGTTGTGGTAAGGTATCTATAAACAATTTGCAGCTTTTTGTTACTTTTAGTTAGTTGTCTGTATAAAATTATATTTTGGGCAAACCTGCACTGTATTCAAGCATTTTGAGAAGGAGGCAGCTGCTATTATTCTCTCATGACAGGTGTGCTTTAAAATGGCCCCAAGACGTTGTAGGCTTTTAGGAACTCATGCAATATGGACCTAAAATTCTTTGGAATTCCTCATTGTGCTGATGTAAGTGTTTAAATCTTAAAGATTTCAAAAACATCACATAAAAATGTACCTGGTCTTCCAATTATTCCTGCTAAGCCATTGTCTCCCTTTTCTCCTTTTGGACCAGGAGGACCTAGAATGTAAATTTCAGCAATTTAAATAATACAATTAATAGTTGCAATGAATTGGTGTGATTACTGAAAATGCTTCATATTCCATGCACAGTTTTAAAGTTTGAAGAATTATATTGAGTGCAGTGCTAAATATGATGGCACACAGCTTAATATAATAGGCCAGGTATTGAAATAATATTGGTTCTGAGCTAGAAAACATTTTCACTAATACCAGCTTATATCTAGCTAGAAGTTCTCATTTTCTCATTAATGCATTAATGTCACCTGACATTTATCACAAAGTAACACAACAGCTTATTGTACCTGTGTTTGTTTTTTAAATTTAAAATTACAGAATGAAAATTGGTTATTTAGCTGATAACTAATTTAACTTTATTTCAGAACTGTAGAAAGATACAAGGGAGCAGAGTATTCTGTTCCCTAAGTGGGTCCTGTCAGAAAACTAGCCAAGAGGGCCCCAATCAGATTCTTTCCCAGGGCCTCCATTTATCTAAAACCAGCCCTGTTTACACCATACTCGCGCATCATGGCATAATTTCCTTACACACTGCTTTCCTCTGGAAATGATAGCTCCAGACTACAGTCTCCCATTATTGCTGTGTCCTCTGCTGCTGCTTCTGGGTCTGGTGAATGCACCTCTCTGGGCAGTTGGGAGCCACTGATGATGTACTTCTGCACATACACTTAGAATACATCATACACTGTACTCATGTCTATTCTATGAATCTTTCAGATGCCGGGAATGAGCTGGGGCTGTACACTGTGGTGCATACCCCATGCAGTATACTTAGAAACTGAAAAGCTTCTAGAAGCCAGGTGGAAAGGTTTTCTGGCAAAAGAGACATTGCATGTCTCTTTTTCCCAAAAACTCTAACCGTTTTTTGTATTGAGTGACCTTAATTCTACTTTAACTAAGTCTTTAACATGTTTGTAAACCTTAACAAAAATGTATTTGTTCCATTTTGGGTTGTTAAATATACCATTGAAATTGTTTTGTTGTATCTGTTCCATAACTGAAAAAAAGGTGTCTGTTAGTGGTGCTAAAAATCCAGTGAGCTCATAACTTAATTTTCATTGTTTCAGTTAACAGTGTTATTAGCCCTGCTCAGTTCTGTCTGTGGACTATAGAACCCCTCCACCCCCCCCCATGCTATAGAAATAAGGAAAAGGAGAGGTATCCCTCCATACATACAGTACAGTGACGTAGTGTTGGAAGGACAGGAAGTGTATTAGTGGCAGGATCACTAGGTTGTAAAAAAAAAAACATTCAGAAAAAGAGAAACTAATGCAGCCACCAAACCTAAGGACTAGAAAGCTGAACTAAATTACATTTTTGTTCTTGGGTTTAGATACACTTTAAATCCTAACCCCAGTAGTTTCCCGATTATGTATCAATTTATTTGTCTTATATATGATATGAGAAGCTTCTTTTTATACTTACAGCCTAAATATAAAAAAATGGGCAAAGCAATAAAGATATATTAAACTTGTAGATGTATTTACCTTGAATTATTGTCATATTTTTCAGTATGAGAGAATGTTCCCAATCTTTTAACTGAAGATCATTAGTGATCTGATTCAGTGTTTTTACTTCCTCTTTCATTTCTTGTTGCATTGTCATATACTGCTGTTTTACAGTGTTAATATCTGATGATGCATTCTGAAAGTACATGTAGTGTTGCCCAATTTCCTTTAGAAAGAATGGAAAAAAGAATGTTAAAAATTGCTTATTAAACGGTTTCTGTCCTGGTGGTGACACCAGTTTTCCCCATTTCTTATCCCTTTTTTCATAGGGACAGCAAGTGATTGGAAATATCCCTCATAAAGCTTTAATGCTTATCCTCAATTAAAAGGAAAAAAAATTGGCTGGAGTTGGACTTTAGTATAACAAAATAGATAATTTCCAAAACTGAAATAATTAGCCTGCTATCAGCAGTTTAGCTGTGTTACAACTGGTAATTAGTCCCAATAAACTAGACTTGTTGCTTATAAAAGCAGTTTCTTCAGTTCTAATGTTACCATTATACTAAACATATACTATACAATGTAACATTAGAACTAAAGAACAACTCTGGGCAGAATAAAAATGATTGCTTGCAGTGGGGCTACATCTACACTGCAAGGGTAAATTGCTCATTTTGGTCTAGGGTCTCAAATAATAAAAATATATACTCACCTGAATCTCTGTCCTGTCTGGCTGCTAGAATGGTCACTGCAGCCTCTCTCCTCCGTTATGGCGGTTCAATGACCCGTGATACTGTGCCAAATAGTTTGTCTTAAAAGTATTTTATTCCTAATGCTCCAGGCTGTGGGCAGTCAATCAGCATCATTACGTACAACAAAGAATATCAAGTCATATAGTTTGTCCTAAAAGTATTGTATCCCTAATGTTCCGGGCTGTGGGCAGTCAATCAGCATTACCACATACAATGCAGGACTTATAATCCTGCATTGTATGTAGAGGCGGCAAGCATGTGACTGTAGCCAGGAGCAGCGTAGTGAGGAAGCCTTCGGGGACCAGTCACAAAGATGGAGGGAACCTATCAGAGTAAGGAATACGATTAGCATTACTCCTTATTCCTATATCCCTAGACTTACCCTAAAGTCTGTTTATATTCGATTTCCCCGTAGACCAATATGGGTCTGGTCATTTAAGTTTTTTCCATCATGAGATGGTGGAAAAAACTGGAGGAACATGGATGTCACAATGGTGACATCTCTTCCGATCAGCAGGGGATCCATGCATGGATTCCCTGCATCCAGCATTGAAGGAGCCCGTGTGAAAGGGGCCTAACATATTAGGATTCAATTAGATTTTATTAGGTTCAATTCACAAAGCTACATTCACAAGGCTAAATATCTTATTTTTCAAAATAATTACAGTTATTGCCAGTTGAGTCTACTCTACCCAAAACTCAGTTTTGGGTAGAGTAGAGAAGCAGTAGAACTCCTGTAGAGTTTTATTTTTAACTTTTATTAATGAGAGATTTCCCCTCAAATATTTCCCCTCAGATACAAGCAGGACATTAGGAAAAATCTCCAACATCTACTTAAACCAAAGTATTTTTTTAGTAGAGTTGAGGAAAACCCTTTCAGATTTGTATTTCTGTTTATGTCTCTGTTGCATATATTTTGATGAAACCATTGCCAGAGGGACAGGAAGTGAGGATCAATATCTCTAATGAAGCCCAGAACAGAAGTAGTAACCCAAGAGGGGGTTCCAGTTCTTCCCCACTATCCAAGAAAACAAAAAAGTTTTGACTTGCAGTTAAATCTTGGAATCATTAATGGTAATTTACTTGATATACTCAGTGTTTCTGGTTTTCCTTAAAAAATTAAATGCACTTACCTGCTTCAGAATATAAACCTTTTCAGAAAATGTCATGTTTATGTCATCTATTTTCATGTCACTGTCATCCAATGTATTGGTTACGCGTTCCAGTGTTTTTTGTATGTCCTGCATGAGTTTGTCCTTTTCTTGACTCTGTGATATGCTCTCATTTAATATTTCATTTACAGACTGCAGTTTTGCTGAGTTCATTGAAATTTGTGATTTACAGTCAGAGAGGCTTTGTATAAGCTGGCTCAGAATAATGGTGTAATCATGAAGGCTTCCTGCTTCTGATTCTTTGCCATGTTCTCCTTGATGCTCTTTTTCAGAAACGTGTTTGTATTTTTCAGACTGGGCAATCTGACCTTCAAAAGAGATTAGAAAGTTATACATAATTTATAATAAATTTCACATGCAGACTTCCAGGCACAATACCCCTTGTCCAGAAACTCGTTATTTAGAAAGTTCCAAAAAGCCAGAGACAGAAACAAGATGGATGAATCAACTATGTTTCGATCAAATGCATGTTTCTCATTAAAAAAAACAGCTCAGCGGTAATGTCTGTGTGCAGGCAGCAGGTGCTACTGCGAGACTTTCAATTGGGGTGCTTTGCCTCATGATGCAACACCTTCCGCCTGAAACAAAGTGAATAGGCATAGTGGTGGATGGGAACATTCTGTCTGTAATTACAAGAAATCATACATTTTCCTGGTCAGCAGCATCCTCTAAACTTTGTGGAGCTCAATTCCATGCTTTCTTTGCCATGATTGTCTGAAATTTAGTTTTTTTTTATGTGTGACTACCATCTGGGTTTATTTATATGTATCATGACTTAGGTCTAGTACCATATATAAGGGTAGATCAGTGGGAATTGCCCTAGCATCACCATGAGCCTTGACAAATACTGCCTGCACACAAATCTGGAACTCAAATTGAGATAACAAACAAGGATTTGTAAGTGATATTTTTATATTTATGTCTGTACCTTTTAGCTGAATAGTAGCTATTAGAAGACCAATAACAATGATATACAGTAAAGCAAGGGCAGCAATTGCAAACTTCCTTTTCAAGCCATTTATTGGTGTCGGAAAACCTGAAATATAAAAAAAAAATGTTTCATGTTATTATTTATCTATGTTTTTTATATTTGAAAAATAGATAGATAGATAGATAGATAGATAGATAGATAGATAGATAGATACATCAAGGCATGACAAAGTGGTTTTAGAACACATCAAACGAAAAGTTGATTTGCACATATGATAGAGACATAGCAACATAAACGCACTAGGTAATAACATTGTAGCATATAGGGTATAAAGGGAACAGGCAGGAAATTACATAATTATATTGACATGACAGCTATGTAAATAAGTGGAAAACAACCCCAATTTCTGAGGTAAACATTTATATATCATGCGAGGTTGGAATAACATTTGCACTTTATGGCTGCTGTCTTGTGTGCTTTTCTATTTAGCAGTTTATATATATTGTATATTATGTGTGAGTGTATAAAGAAATGGCCACTGCATTTCACTGAGTTGTGTAATTCCCTGTGATACCTCAAACGTCAGCAGACATCAGAAAAAAACAGATATTCAGAGAGATAACAAAGCATTCAACTTTTTTTTCTAAAATATTTGAGGGAAACATGCACACTTTTTGTAATTAATTTTTTGCTCTCAAATTAGTTGTACAAAATTCACAAATGTATACATATCCAACATGCAGACATTTTAAAAAAGGCAAATAGTGTAACAGTGGATAATATCAGAAAATGAAATAATTCAAAGTAAGTGTAGATTGACACCAGAAGTCCAACATTTTTAAATTAAATTTTAGAGGGCAATTTCTTCTCCCACACATAATCTTTTAATAAGGGATAATCTGATGAATTAACACCATCCACTAGGGTACACTAGGGGTTGATGAGTTCATCCATTTAATGGTAATGGCCTTGCGAGCCATGAACAGTGTTTCCTGTAAATATTCAGGTTTAATAAACAAATAAGCAAATTGCACAAAAATCAGAGAAAGTAGTCCCTTGCATCCAGAAATCAGCTATGACTGGCAGGGCCGGATTTACTCTCTGTGCTGCCTCAAGCAAGGCCAAATTCCTCTATGCGTCCCCCGCCAACCCCCCATGGAGAATGGCAACCAGATGGCGGGGGCGACAGGGTTAGTTAAAAAAAAATATTTGATGATTTTTTTAACGTTTCTAAATTTTATTTTTTAACGTTTCTAAATTTTTATTTATCTTATTATCTTTTACTTTTTTATTTGTTATAATTTTGTTATCAATTTATATTTGTATTTCTTTTTTTTTTACTTAACTTTGTTGCTATCACACAGGAGCTAACAAGCCCTTGTGTGATAGCATTTGGAAGTGACTCTTTATGGAACCTGTCTATCCCAATACAGGAGATCTAGCACAGTGCTGTGCTGGAACTCCTGTGACAGCTGACAGGGGAAGGGTGTGAGTGCAGCTCTCCCCTCTCACTGTTTACCCGGAGCAGAGTTGAGAAGGGACATTCACCGCTCTGCTCCCCGCTCTCCATCCTGAAGAGAGGATCTTCGGCCAGCGGGGAGAGAGGTAGTCAGCGGGGCAGGTTGGGGGGAGGACGGACGAGCAGTCTGCACGCTACATTTAGCTCTGCTTGCCCAAAGCAGGGCTAAATGTACAAAACAACAACCCATCCAGCACCCGGGATAGGGAATAGGAATCCCTCGGTTGGTCTTGTGGGAAATCCGGCCCTGATGACTGGACAACTCCAGTTGTGGTACATAATATCAGCTGGGGTTGGGTACAGCGTATACAGTCATGGGTGGCCATACCTCTCATTATATGTAAACAAACTTGGATGGTGGGATGAGTGAAAAATATACAGCTGGATTAACTGGTTTTTCATTGTTGGTGATATATATGTATGAAAAGAGCATGTCATCCCTTTTTTTACTGCCATGGTGGGCATAAGAAGCTGCCATTTAGCAACTGCAAATGAAGACTTCCCAAGTTTGGTATGTAATAAATGGGTGTATAGAGTAGAAACTAACCCTTAAGAGACCTGTGATCTCAAAAGGCCTATTAGGGGGTAGTTGCATACAGGCATATTCTGAGTTCAACATTGTGCCTTCAAGCCAGGACGAAGTTGTAGAAAAAAAACCACTTTGCTTTTAACTCCCTAAACTAGCTAAGGAACTCAAAAAGACTATTTTGTAATAAATCAGCGCAAGCCAGAAATACCTACCAGATGGAAGAAGAGACTTCTGTGACACATTATCCAAATACTGATCCTCATTAAGGCAAGTAATGTTGCCATCATTATCCGTTGATTTTGACCACTTTGCCATTTATTTTACTGTAAAATAAAACAAATATTATGCTGTTCTTTATTCCCAAAGTATGATGCTATCTTCCTTAAATATTAGTTCTATTTAACAAATAATGTTATATTGTATTGCTTATTTCTTAAATATGGACAAATTAAACACCAAAATGCTCCGTAAAGCACTACAAAGATGTAAGTATGAACAGAACATACAATGAAATCAAACACAGTGAATTAACCAACTTAAAATAAGCCTTGGGGGCTTAATATTGTAAGGATATGCAGAGGTATTTTTTCATTGCAATTACTGTATTATTATCATATCATCAAATAGGAAAATAAAATGTGTATATAGCCCCAACAGTTTGTGCAGCGCTCTGCCCATGTATTCTGTGCATTGATTGCAGCTGTGTAATTTGCTCCCTGCATCCTATTAGAAAACATACTCTATGTAGACATTTATGTGTAAGCAAACACTGACCACACCAGATATAAGAATGGCCCTCTGTTGATATATCCCCTTTTTTTGAAATACATTTATATGTAAGCAGCATCATGCAGTCCTTTAAAAGTAAGAGGGAGCAATGTATAGATCATATACAAATTGGAGTAATACTGTGAAAGTATCCTGAAAGTAAGAGAAGATTTTTTTTTAATTTGTAGAATAATAAAAACTAGGGAAAACATTTATTAAAATAGTAATAGTCTCACCCTTTTTCACGCAGAAACAGAATGAAGTGCTGAAGTAAGGTCCTTAGACTTCCATGTGAAACTAGGACTTTTACATGAGACTTCTTTCCTTTAAAACAGAACAATGACTCATACTGTCATCTGACAAAGCTATAGTGGTCTGTGTATTTACTAAGTAAGCAATCTACAGGGACCTTTCTTGTATAACAAACTACAAATTCCCATAGCATACAAGCTCTAAATGGGTCCTGTGCTAAGAGCAATATGTGAGCTCCCAGTGGTGAGCTCTCCCTTTATATACTACTTCACTGGCTGCATACTTGTTTCAGATCAAGAACCGAAAAAGCCAAAGACAGATAAGCAACTAGCATTTCCAGAAAAAATAAAATGAACAAGGTTTCTTGAATTCCAGGTTTTTTTTAACAAATGTAGAATCTTGGCTTTCCCTTTGCAATGCAGTCTATGGGGTCTATTCACAAAGCTGCCATAGGAAGCAGAGTGAACAACCGACCCTAAGTGAAGTGAGGCGAACGCTGTTTGGCTATTCACTTCAGGCATGTAAGGCTGATTTCAGCTGTATATCGCCTGAAATCAGCCGTACATCGGGTGGCTTCGGGTCGGCCACCCGAAGTGCAGAAGGATTTCGACTCAGCCGATCCAACATCTGGATCGACTAAGCCGAACCTCCGGCAGGCTACTTGCTGCTGTTCTGTCTATTCTCATAGATGTCGAACAGCAGTGAGTAAATAGCCGAATGCCGCTGAGCGGCATTCGGCTCGGCTGTTCTGCTCGGTCCCTCCGTGGGACCGAGCAGAATAGCAAAATAGTTAAAAAAGTAGAAAAAAAACAATAGAAAATGATTGGGCGGAGCTAGCAGTGACAGCTAGCGCCGCCCAACTGTTTTCTATTGGCACGCGGTTCTGCTGCCTTCAAAAAAATTAATTAATTTTGCCATAGGAATACAATGCTAGATTCCTATTGGCTATTTCAATTTGCAATAGCCAATAGCAAACTAGCTATTGCACCCGCCCTCTGCGCCTGTCAATCACTAGTGGGGACCTGATGGAGAACTGCAGGTCCCCTCTGCTGATTGATAGCAGCAGTGGGCGGGTGCAATAGCTAGTTTGCTATTGGCTTCTGCAAATTGAAATAGCCAATAGGAATCTAGCAATGCATTCCTATGGTGAACATTTTTCTTTTTATTATTCTGATGGCAGCCAACGGCTCCATGTCAGAATAAAAAAAAAAAAACAGGGAAAGGTTTCCCGAGCAGAGCAAAACAGACCAATCGAGCAGAGAAAAACTTTCCTTTAGAAAGTATTTCTCTCCTGGGCGGCCGGGAGCCGCTATCTAATAGCGGGAGACTCTCGGAGCTCCCAGGAGAGTTGGGCTGCCTGGAGATCAGTGTCCCTGGTTAGCTGGTAACCAAGAACGCTGATCTCTCTGCAAGTGGCCGGAGCCAGCCGTAAGATCACGGCTGGCTCC
>NW_017307082.1:227587-228661 GCF_000935625.1 Nanorana parkeri
ATCTCTGCGGCTCGACCGAGCCACTAGGCCCACTTCCGGAGCTGTACGGGCTATAGTGAATAGCCCGTACAGCAGCTCTTCGGTTCTACTGAACTGAAGGGGTCCTGGGGCCGGAGCTAGCCGAAGGATCAGCCGAAGCTAAGGCTAGATCCTTCGGCAGCTTCGTGATTAGACCCCTATGTATATATATAAAAAAATAACAATTCTCCTTTAAGCGATCTCCTTCACTGCTAGAAGCATATTTTTTATTTTACTGTAGCCCTGGCAGAATAAGGAGTAATGTTTTATTAATGCTACAAATAGGTAACCAAATCCCAAAATAGAACCGAAATGCTTGTAATTGAATTTCCATTTTTAAACATAAAATTAGCCTGACAAAAATATAGTGGTTACTACACAGCAACCTGCTTTCAGACATCTGGTCTAGAATTTTTAGCATATATTTTTAAATAAATGAATTATTTTCAGGGATATAATTGGTCTAATGTAGGTGAAATGTAACATCCACCTTGCATGTTTAAATCTTCCGTTCAAGACATCTCTGTAGGGCTCATCTACTAAGCATTGATCAAGAAGTAAAGTCTCTTGCAAGGTATGAAATTTATTTTAGAGTCATCCAGGTCAAAATGAAAACTAGAACATATATAGTTCTAAATGTAAACCTAAATCAGTGTCTGCTAGGTTACTCTCTTAACAAACTTGTCAAACTTCCCCTAATTTTGAAAATACATTTATAACTCACAGTTTGTATCTATTCTCTATTTTGTCATGGTTTACTATGGGGTCTATTCACAAAGCTGCCGAGGGCAGCCGAGTAAATGACCGATCAGAAGTGAAGTGAGCCGAACACTGTTCGGCTATTCACTTCAGGCTGGTACGGCTGATTTCAGCCGTACATCGGCTGAAATCAGCCGTACATCGGCTTGCTTCGTGTGGCTTCGGATCAGCCGAACATGCTCAGCATGTTCGGCTGACCCGAAGTGCAGAAGGAGTTCGACTCAGCCGATCCAACATCTGGATCGGCTGAGCCGAACCTCCGGCAGGCTTCACACTGCTGTTCCGGCTATTCTGAAA
>NW_017307082.1:228805-230526 GCF_000935625.1 Nanorana parkeri
TTCGGCTTTCAGCACGGCTCAGCCGAGCCGAGGCATATGCGATCGTCTCGACTGAGCCGCTCGGCTGTGATCGGGAGCTGTACGGGCTATTGTGAATAGCCCGTACAGCACCCCCTCGGTTCTCCTGAACCGAAGGGGTCTGGGGCCGAAGCTAGCCGAAGGATCGGCCGAAGCTACGGCCAGATCCTTCGGCAGCTTTGTGAATAGACCCCTATGTGTTTAATATAGGGATGCGCAGATACTTTTCGAGTACCAGTGCAGATACTTGGCATTTTCATGAGAACTATCAGGGTTGCAGTGGTTGCAGCTGGGACCTGGCTCTGGCACTCCACCACTGTCCTGAAATCATTAGTTGATATTGTTTTAGAAAAACTGTCACATGACAATGAACAAAAATGTATCACTACTCGTACTTGTAAGTACTCAGCAAGTACCAGTACTCGTACTCACAAAACTGGTATCAGTGCATCCCTTTATTTATATTTATAAAAACAAAATCGTACATTAAAACAGAGATGTACAAATCCCAGGAGCTCCGTGTGCTCCTTACAAATGACAGCTGCCTCCTAACTTTTGAATTTTTCTCTAGTGTAGTCTTGGAGCTCAAAAGTATCACTACTTGTACTCGTACTTGTACCGAGTACTGTACTTGGTATATGTGCAACCCTATTTTAATTAAAAAAAAGATTCCCCAAACAACTGGAAACTCTCTGATATGCATTATTACAGTCTTGCTTAGAAATATGGCTAATGATGGATGCAATGCTGAAGATGATGGGTAAACAACCAGCAGATACTGTAACATGGCTAGTGTGAGGGCAGCTGCTAGACAATTATAGTATTTTGTGGATGATGTGTGTGTGTGTGTTTGGGGGGAGGAGTATTGCTAGACAGTGTAGTGTGGACATGGAGTGGAGAGGTACCAGAGAATGTATAGTGGATGGACAGAGTTTTCTGGAGTTGTAGACACTGATGATAAAATATAGACATGTGCAATTTGTTTCATTCCAATTAAAAATTCGGACAAATTTTCCGAAATTTGGACATACGGGCACATCCGAATTTCCGAATCCTAATGCATCCATATGTATCCAAATCCGAATTTCTGTCCAAATTTTGGATCCCGTCCGAATTTCGTTCAAAAACGAAACTGAATTGGACTGAAACTGAATCTGAAACTTTTCTGTCCAAACAGATATGTTTTTCAGTTTAATGCATCCAAATGGGTCTGAATATACATTTTCGTTACAGCAACATGGGAGCCATATATATACATATAATACTAAACCTGAGGCTCCTAAACCCAAATAGCATTCGGGATTTGAATTTCTGAATTGCATTCGGGAGCTCCCGAATGCCATTCAGGTCTGGGAGCCTCAGCTTTAATATGGCTCCCAAACTCGTATTGCTTTCTGGTGCTCCCAGATGGTATTTGGAAATTCAGACTCCTGAATGCCATTCGGGTTTAGGAGCTTCAGCTTTAGTATTAACCCCTTCATGACTGAGCTAGTTTTCAGTTTCTGTTCATAAATGACTGACACACTTTTTACATTTTTGCTGTGTGATACTTCCACAGCAGTAATATACTTTCTTACTAAATGTACCCACACATATTATATATTGTTTTTTAGAGGACAGATAGGGCTATATAATTATATCAAACATGTGTACCTAACGCCTCACTTAGTTTGATTAAAATATAAAAAATTAGGAAAAAAACT
>NW_017307082.1:231838-233358 GCF_000935625.1 Nanorana parkeri
CCACAGCAGTAATATACTTTCTTACTAAATGTACCCACACATATTATATATTGTTTTTTAGAGGACAGATAGGGCTATATAATTATATCAAACATGTGTACCTAACGTCTCATTTAGTTTGATTAAAATATAAAAAATTAGGAAAAAAACTAGAAGAAAACACTTTTATCACAAGTTTTGATTATTATTTTTTTAAATATTTTTTTAATAATAATTATAGTATAAAAAACATATTTATATATATTTTTTATTTTCCTAATTTTGTTTTACACTTTATTTTATTTTTTTTACACTTTTTTTCTTTCTAAACTGAAGGAAAAAAAAAAATTTTTCCTTCAGTTTATATATATTTTTTATTTTCCTAATTTTGTTTTACACTTTATTTTATTTTTTTTACACTTTTTTTCTTTCTAAACTGAAGGAAAAAAAAAAATTTTTCCTTCAGTTTATATCAAGCAGTCACTATGACTGCTTGATAAATTAACTTTTTTAAACATTTTTGGCTATTATTAGGCTGCTCCAAAATTAGGAACAGCTAATAATAACCTTAGAGACTGGTCCTGACAGCATGTCAGAATCAGATCTCACTAAAGGCCTTTGATCATGCCTAGACGATCAGAAGTGATACATTTCAAGCAAAGAGATACTGTACATTGTATCTCTTGTATCTCTTTGCCTGAAATGTTTCATAAACATTGGGCTATCGAGCTGTCAAAATGAATGGCAGAGAGGTGAGTCACTCTGCTACCTCTCTGCTATTTTCAGCTGTCAAATACGGGATTGTTATTTAGCGGTCCTGTATTTGCATGTAATGGCTTCATTCTTTCATTAATGAAAGAAAGAAGCTTTTACTATGCTTAACTATTTAATTAATTAATGCCTCAATACTGAGGCATTCATTAATGACTGGTAACCGCTGAAAATTGGCTGTTACCAGCATTACAGAGCCTGATATAACTCGTCACTTACAGTGTACGTGGCCAGTCATATAGGCACTTTGTGACAGGACGTACACTGTACGTCTCCCATCACGAAGGGGTTAAAATCTGTATATGACTTTATGTGGTATTCGCAATGAACATTCATAAACTCATCCGAAACTAACGGAAATTCTGATTTCGTCTGGATCCCGAATCCCAAAAAAACAAAATATCTGAACAGAATTTTTCCGCAGCTTACATGTCTAATAAGTAAAAGTCTTTACCAGGGTATGGGTTCTAATGAGGGAACAAAACTCTGTATGGTACTGGATCTGAGAGGAAGCATTTCTCGCTACAGTTATTTTGGTGGCAGAATTTTCCAGAAATGTTTAATTTCTCATTATAGCACAAATGGGGAAGGATTGAAACTAAAGGTGGCCATACACTCTACAACCATCGCAAGACTTTAGTCTTGCGATGGTTGTAAAGGGATTTAAAAAACGTACGATCTGCCTATCTTGGACAGGCAGATCGCACTCTCGATCATCGCAAGCCCGCCCCCCTGAGGGGCGGGCTTCCGATGACCGCAATGCTGAACAG
>NW_017307082.1:233373-237690 GCF_000935625.1 Nanorana parkeri
CCACAGCAGTAATATACTTTCTTACTAAATGTACCCACACATATTATATATTGTTTTTTAGAGGACAGATAGGGCTATATAATTATATCAAACATGTGTACCTAACGTCTCATTTAGTTTGATTAAAATATAAAAAATTAGGAAAAAAACTAGAAGAAAACACTTTTATCACAAGTTTTGATTATTATTTTTTTAAATATTTTTTTAATAATAATTATAGTATAAAAAACATATTTATATATATTTTTTATTTTCCTAATTTTGTTTTACACTTTATTTTATTTTTTTTACACTTTTTTTCTTTCTAAACTGAAGGAAAAAAAAAAATTTTTCCTTCAGTTTATATCAAGCAGTCACTATGACTGCTTGATAAATTAACTTTTTTAAACATTTTTGGCTATTATTAGGGTGCTCCAAACTTAGGAACAGCTAATAATAACCTTAGAGACTGATCCTGACAGCATGTCAGAATCAGATCTCACTAAAGGCCTTTGATCATGCCTAGACGATCAGAAGTGATACATTTCAAGCAAAGAGATACTGTACATTGTATCTCTTGTATCTCTTTGCCTGAAATGTTTCATAAACATTGGGCTATCGAGCTGTCAAAATGAATGGCAGAGAGGTGAGTCACTCTGCTACCTCTCTGCTATTTTCAGCTGTCAAATACGGGATTGTTATTTAGCGGTCCTGTATTTGCATGTAATGGCTTCATTCTTTCATTAATGAAAGAAAGAAGCTTTTACTATGCTTAACTATTTAATTAATTAATGCCTCAATACTGAGGCATTCATTAATGACTGGTAACCGCTGAAAATTGGCTGTTACCAGCATTACAGAGCCTGATATAACTCGTCACTTACAGTGTACGTGGCCAGTCATATAGGCACTTTGTGACAGGACGTACACTGTACGTCTCCCATCACGAAGGGGTTAAAATCTGTATATGACTTTATGTGGTATTCGCAATGAACATTCATAAACTCATCCGAAACTAACGGAAATTCTGATTTCGTCTGGATCCCGAATCCCAAAAAAACAAAATATCTGAACAGAATTTTTCCGCAGCTTACATGTCTAATAAGTAAAAGTCTTTACCAGGGTATGGGTTCTAATGAGGGAACAAAACTCTGTATGGTACTGGATCTGAGAGGAAGCATTTCTCGCTACAGTTATTTTGGTGGCAGAATTTTCCAGAAATGTTTAATTTCTCATTATAGCACAAATGGGGAAGGATTGAAACTAAAGGTGGCCATACACTCTACAACCATCGCAAGACTTTAGTCTTGCGATGGTTGTAAAGGGATTTAAAAAACGTACGATCTGCCTATCTTGGACAGGCAGATCGCACTCTCGATCATCGCAAGCCCGCCCCCCTGAGGGGCGGGCTTCCGATGACCGCAATGCTGAACGGGCAGTGTGCGCGTGCGCACACCGGCCCGTTTAGCATTTATCTTACGAGCACCGTTCTAACCAGCCGAGAATCGTACGATTCCCGGCTGGTTTTTGAACATGCTGGTTCGACAGAAGACGTGCGACCGTACAGTAGAAACGGTCGCACGTCTCCGTTCACACTGCTCGATTATCGTACGAAAAACCGATCGCATACGATTATCGTACGATAATCGTGCAGTGTATGGGCACCTTTACATATTCTGTGATCACCTGGAGAGGACTGAGTATCATCATGTGCTGCAAGCAGCTAAAAGGGCTGATTATTTATTTTAGGATTCTCTTCTATGTATTGAGCACTAAAAGGAAGCAAGTGGCAAGCAATTACTTGTTGTCTATCAGCCATTTCAACCTGAAACCGGCATCAAAAACTAGTCAGTGTTGAGTAAAGAGCAGAACTCAGGTTACGAGTTCTGACATTCTAAATGTTAAAACTGAACTTCATGACAGTATGCCTCTAAGGTCTGATGTCCTGTCTGAGGAGTCATAATGAAGATGAGGTAGAAGATGAGGGATGAGAAGGATATAGGATATAGCAAACTCCAGGTGGTGTTAAACGGTTTAGGTTTAAAAGATGTAGTGAGCGTTTAATGTGTTCACTTTTCACTTTATGTATGGCCTCCTGGGCTTGGCATGGTAGACTTCCACTCTCCGAGAATTGTGCAATGCAGCAAAGCCTGACTGACTCCAAGCATTGTTTCTCCCTCTTCTAGTCTGTTGTCCTGCCACACATGGGTTTGCAAGAGACTGCTATCAGAACAATTTATTTACTATAACAGTTACATATAAAAGTACTTTTAATATCCTTAATAAATACATCATTGCAATAATGGGTGACTTATAACATTTACCTTGGTTTCAGCATTCTACAGGTACTCCGTGATATTGAGGGGGTTAGCTTCACTGCAAGGGTTAATTTTTCTGAATCCTGCTTGTTTTTCTCTAGGGAAAAAATATAGAAGAAATACTCACCCGATCCTCGGTCTTGCAGCAGTGACTGCTCACCTCTCTCTCCCTCTACTCAGGCTGTGGTATGTTCTTTGGTGTCTTCACGTCTAATAGACCTGTATTAGATGTGATGACGCTGCAGGTCCTTAGATCATCGGAGTCCAGGGGAGAAGAAGCTGTTGGGACTGAGGATGAGGTAAGTATTTCTTCTTCGTTTTTGCCCCCTAGACAAAACCAGCACTTATCACTGGGGGTGGCGATACTGCAAGGGTTAATTTTTAAATAGCTTTAATTTTGTAAGGGAGTCATTTATATTAAGCTGTGTTAACTTCAAAAAACAATCATGTTCAGGTAACTCTTCATTTTTTAAAAAGCCTACCCGGGGACGAAAATGGCCTCTTTAGTAAATCATCTTCTCTGTGTTGTGTATTTCTCCAGTATAATGCTGAATAAGCAAAACATAAACAATTTTGTTTGCAACAAGGCCCCAGGCACTGCCTACACACTGCTGGTATTCCACTTACATTTATTGTATGATGAATTTCAATATACAAGCTATGCATTCTTCTTTCCGCAACAACTTCATATAAAATAAACATTACGTCCATCAAGTTCCTCCTTTGATTACGAAAATCGAATTTAGTCAGCCAAGACGTTATATGCTTATTGTTAATAATATAAAGCGTTATGTATATTATGCAATGACCTGTGACTTCTGCCAATTAGAAATGTTGATGATACATGTATTTACAGAAATGCAAAATTGTATATCTACTTGCCCTACAGTGGCATGACAATATTTTCTGTGCTAATATAGGACATTAAATGAAAACCCTTTTGTTAAACAAAATTGTTATACAGTGCAACAATTTATGTAAATTAAGGCATAACTCCAGCCAAAAAATGTGTTTAGTTTGGATTGAGTGGAGAAAATGCTGGCACAAATTATTTGCAGTTTAAACAAATGACTTGCATATATAATGTATATATATTTTTTTCACTTTGCTTTTTAATTTCACTTTGCTTTACTGTGTTAATTGTTAATCGTAGAAACGTCTGTAACATTTCCATCTGCTTTCTAATGTTTATAGTTTAAAAAAAATGTATGCTGTGGAAATTCACACTGCTCTGAAAATGAACATATATAAATACATTTATTTGTTTAGCTGTTTTGCAGATTGGTAAAAAAAAACCCGCTGTGTAAGATAATATAAAGACAAAGGGTAAGGAAATAACAGGATAAATTCATAAAGCCCTTGTCACATAATTAGATTTGGCATGCAGTATACAAATAATTTAAGGAGTCTTTTTTTGTAGAACCCAATCAAGGAAGGAACTTGATTGTGCATAATGGCCAATCAAGGTTGTCATAATGCATAATGGCCAATCAATTAAATAATGTGAATTTAATTTCTGCACTGTGAGCAACAACACATCGTTTTTTCCCAATTTGTTAAATGTTACTTTAATTTTATTTAAAGCTTATCTCTGTGAAAACTAAGAACCTCCCATTGTAGTGGCACTACCCACACACTGCAAGGGATCACTGCTCATTATGTCTAGAAAAGCTGTGTTATTGACTTTTACTTATCTGATCCCTGTATCCCTGGTGGTTGGCGCTCATCTTTATTATCTCCACTCTTTGGTGTGTCCCTTGGCATCCTCATAACAGGGCTATGGATCCTGCACTAGAAGTGATGATGTAGGCAGGCCTCCGACCGCCAGAGCAGAGGGGGGAAGAGGCTGCGGGCACTGAACTTAGAGCCAGTGGTAACAGGGATCAGGTAAGCAAAACTGCTTTACAACAGTCTCCTAGACATAAATGAGTTGTGAACCATTGCAGTGCAGGGTAGCCGCATGGCCAGGGAAGGTTTTTTGTTCCCCAGGGATAGGTTTTAATAAACAGAGTGTGTGTAT
>NW_017307082.1:237987-258406 GCF_000935625.1 Nanorana parkeri
GATCAAATTAGAAGCGATCGCCAAGGGGGTAAGCCAAAGTGGTCTAGTGCTTGCTGAGGCAGACTATACCTCTCTCCTCCCCCTTGGCATCCCACGTTGACAGGACAACTCCTTGGTGTCTCAAGTTGCCAGAATCAATTCAACTGGTGACATTGGACTTATTGGCCGCTAAGAGTCTTCCAACAGGGTTCTTCAGACAAAAGAGAAAACGTTCCTTGTGGCTTTGGTTCTGGATGATTCCAAATATCAGATTCTTGGTTGTGACTGAAGGCGGCAAGCCTATTTCAGATGTTATCTATGTCCCTATCCAGTGATCGTGTTAATAAGAGATTCCTGTGTGCAAATCACTTCAACAGCCCTTTGGTTAATGGTCAGTGACAGTCCATCAAGAGGAAAATGTCTTCAGCATCTTGGAGTTCGAGAGCCTTTCCGATCCAAGGAACCTCCGTATTAGTTCAATATGGAGGTATTGAATTATGTTTTTTCCATAGATAGTGTCTGCCCATAGGTGTAGGAACTGCTCACTGCTGATGGAGGTACCTCCAAAAAAAAACAAAAAACAAAAAGGGATTCGGCGCTGAACTCCCCAGCGTTTCCCGGGTGACGCTATAAGCCACAAAGCCCTGGACGACAATTAATGTTTTCTTTTCCAGCAGTTTCCTGTGGATCAGCAGCAAGTGAGTTATCCAGATCTCATCACACCAGTACTCTTACCATATAGTCAGCACAAAAAATAAAGTCGTCTAAACTCTTTCAACAATTTACATTAAAAACAGAGATTTTTGCTGCATACATTTGCAAATATGTGAGTAGCCACACAGCTGCAGCAAGGTACCTGTGCAAAATGTGGTCCCTAACTCTAATCTATAAGAGCTCCCTTGGGAAATACTGTATATACCAATAAATACACTGAGAGCAGCTATGCCTTGGAGGTAGCACCTTCCTACTTAAAGGTATAGAGTCACACCAGAAGTCCAGGGGTGCCAATATTTTTGGCCATGACTGCATGTTAATGGCATGATGTTAAAATGCAAACCCACTTATTATTATTATTGTCTCTTAGCAACTTCATGAATAGTGTTTCTTCAGAAAAATCTTTAGTTTCTGTCTTAAGTCTTTGTAACAGCATGTTTAAAATTTCTGCAACTGTATCCATCCACCTTATTTCTGGTCATCCTTTTCTTCTATTCCTTTCAACTTTTCAAGCATAAATGCCTTTTCCAATGAGCTGGTTTTTCCCCATAAAAAGTCCAAAATAAAACAGCTTTAGTCTAGTGTTTTAGTGAAAAGTTGGACTTGATATACACTGAGTGGCCAGATTATTATGACCACCCTATCAGTACTTAGTTACAAAAACATATACCACATACAACAACTATGAAGCAGTCTCAAGGAAGTCTAATTATGTGCCTCTTAGGAGACATTGATGTATATAATTCTTTTGCCAGCACACGTGGAAAAAAAGACTATTTGCAAGAGAAGAAAAAGAAGTGTGTTTCAGGGTGAGCGGACAGCATCCAAAGCAGTTCTTGGGGGTTTTGGCACAAGGTAGCTGGCTTAGGGAAGGAAAACAAATTTTACCCTGATAGTCCAAATGGTCTCATCTTGAAAATGTTCTACTGCCTCCATACTGATGTAGAATGTACGTGTGTTTTCACTGATGCATATGTCCAGTACCTCTGCCATTCTGAATATCCTACATATTCATTTCTAATACATGCAATTCAGGTATGGGGATCAATTCATGCAGGATGTTTAAAAGTAGGGATATTTGTTTTGGTACTCGCCATTACCGAATACCGATACCAGAAGTCCCATTAAGGAAGCTGGGTGGCGTGTAATGACTCACCACCCAGCTTCCCTGTTAGCCGGAAAGCAGCCTCTATGCTCCTTCATCAACAGGTGACGAGGAAGCATGGAGCCGGCGTTCTAGCCAATCAGGAAGCTGGGGGGCGGGTAATGACACGATGTCTGGCTTCATGATTGGCCAGCTTCCCGACCAATCAGGAAGCTGGGCAGTGAGTCATTACATGCCGCCCGGCTTCCTGATTGGACAGAAAGCTCACTCCATGCTCCTTCGTCACCAAGTGACAAGGGAGCATGGAGCTGGCAAATTAGGAAGCCAGGGGGGCAAGTCATTACTCACCCCCCAGCTTCGTGTTTGGCCGGGAAGCCAACTCCAGCTCCCTGGTGATGAGAGAGCATGAAGCCGGCTTCACGGCCAATCAGAAAGCCGGGGGGCTGGTAATGACTCGCCCCTGGCTTCAGGATACCGGAAGTGAATGTATCGGGATAGGCATTGGGAGCATTTGGGCAAGTACGAGCCCAAATACTTGGTATCCCTATTTAAAAGTATGTGCAAATAAAGATGATATCCCACTAATTCATGCTATCGACAAGGTCAAGAGCTTTCTGAATAGATTTTAAAGAAACAATAAATATGTATATTTTTTTCTTTTTAATTTAAGATCATATTCTGAATGTCAGGAAAAAAATGAGTTTTTCCATTGCATTGCATATTAGCACATGATAGCTTCTGAGTGAGCACTCAATCGCATATAATTCATATTAATTATCTGTCACCCTTCTGAAGTATTTATGGTTTTGTTCTCTGCTGTGCACTTTAATTCAAAGTTTTAGCAAGTTTTATTTGTCATATCATGCTGAGAAGTATTCTAGTGGTGATAGAATTAGATTTCATGTCTAAAATTATGCAGCAGCTGATTTAAGATGTGATCAAGCCACTTCAGCTTAATGTTTTCTTCCAGAGCATTGTGGTAAATTCTGACCTTGTCAGCTAAAGACCGCTGAATTATGATTCATATCACATGAAAAATCACGGATCTTAGATAAAAGATTCATTTTGTATTATGCTGAACACTGTGTAATACACAGAATTGGTAAACGTCCAACTTACCCGTCACCCACTTGTGTTTGCTGCATGTATATTTTCTTGTATCAAGGTATTAATAGGACAGCATGTGTTTTAATGCAGTTCAAGTATTAGAACCCTTTTTAGGTGAATATTAACAACAATTATATTAAAGGAACCCTATATAAGTCTCCACACCTACAAGTGTATTTGATAATATGCCACTGCATGCTTAATTTTTTTGTGACAGACTTACATGCTTGAATCAGCATTACCAAAGTTAATACTTGTAGGGGTAGAGGCTTATAAAGCAAATCATATCTCAAGAAAATAATTTGGGTAGCAGTATTATTTTACCATGGTATAGGTAAACTACAAAGGCAATCAATAATATATCAGCACATTAAAGCAACCCTGTGCTATGTCCATGCAGGGCACTTTAACGGCAGGCCCACCGGCAGCACATTCTCATCTTACCTTAGCAATCTCGACACTCCAGCCAGAGAAAAGTAAAAATCCACGGTATGTTATGGGGAAGCATGTGACTTAATTCTCTTCTTCCCATATAACAACGGTGGTACTTGTTCAGGCACCCAGATTGTCACTTGGGGTAAGCTAGAGAGTCCAAAGCATTTTGTAGGCTTTTGGTCATAACTTGGCTTACACGGGGCTAAGGAGAGTAGAAGAAATATTTTTTATTTATTATATGTATTTATATACACAATTTATGCATCGCTTTTACATACTGCATTTCACATTAGTCCTCACCCTCAAGGAGCTTACAATCTAAGGTCCCTATTGCACATGTATACATACAAGGGCCGATTTAGACAGCAGCCAATTACCCTTCCATCATGTCTTTGGCGTGTGGGAGGAAACTGTAGTACCTGAAGGGAACCCACAGAAGCACAAGGAGAACATGCAAACAACTAGCAGATAGTTCTGTCCTGGATTTGAACTGGGGACCCCCAGTGCTGCAAGCCAGAAGTACTAAACGCTAAAGTATAAATAGTTGGTGGGGCCACCATTAAGGTGGACCAGTTGCTTTGCCTTGCACAAGGCCATTTAGGGTAGCTAGATACACTTATTAGCAGTATTGCATTATTTTATCAATTGGAATATATACCTGGAGAGGCACTCATTGCTCAGTAGTAACAAAATTTTGCATTGTCAAATCAAATTTCTGTGAATAAAAAAAGATGGCTGCTGTCTAGCTTGCTCATGTGGCTCATAAAGCTTATGTAAAGATCATATGGTCCCTGGGTTTCTTTGCTTTTGAGCTGTTATTTCTGGTTATTTCTGGTTTTGTATGGTCTTGAACAATTATTATACATAGAAACATAGAACTTTTCAGTTTCATGAACACACATTGATAAGACTATTTACATACCTAAATATACCTATACATGAATACCTAAAACACCACAACAAATATCACCCTTAAAATGACATTAAAAGCAAAAATCCTCATATACAAATAAGGGAATAAATTGCTTTGGATTTTGCCTTAATTTCAGAAATATACCTAATTCCCCTTTTTTTTTTAATAAATAGAAGGGAAGTATATATAAAAAGAATTCATAGAGCCATTCTTCCTGTGAAATTACATGTACAGTCATTGTGTGTGAAAACTTATTTTATTTGTTTATTTTCTTTCCAGGTTGAATATCAGGCATTCATAAGATTAGGGTGAATTGGAAAAATACTGCGTTATAACCACTCCATGGATCATAGGATAAGTATTTATTTCCGATAATCTTTGGTTCCATTTAGTTGCCATAATGAGGCATTTTGCAAATTCATTCTAATCGTATGAAAAAAGAATATAGCACTGCGCTTCAAACTCAAAAATGATATTCCTAAAATGTGAAAAAAAATAGTATACTATTTTTTCACATTTTAGGAATATAATTTTTGAGTTTGAAGCGCAGTGCTATTTTCTTTTTTCCTATTTTGGGTGTACTCACCTATTAAGCACAGCTGCTCTTAGAGTCTTATTTGATTCCTAGCGCAGTTTCTTTCTATCTAACATTCTAATCGTATGCAGGGTCAGCCTACAGAGGAGGTGATTATTATAAACTAATGCTAGCACTCTAGAACAGGCACCATGAAGTGCCACAGCTTATCACTTTTATGATACCTCTGACCAACCCCTATGGTATTCCATGTTTAAAAATGCTCGACCCCCACATAACAGTGCTCAGGCCTAAAGATTGCTTTTTCAGACACCAAGCACCCTCTTGTGGAAGGACATATGCCCATGCCACTTCTCCTTACAGCTAGGTTTTTAGTTTTTTTGGGAGGAGCTAGGTCCTTCTAGGAGTACACAATGTCATAATAAAGGCATGATATGGCACATTATAATACTCAATAAGGCTATCATTGCTTTGTATTGTTACCCAAATGAATATATTGAGATGTGATTTGCTATATAAGCCTCCACATTTACAAGTGCATTTGATAATATGTCATTGCATGCTTAACTATTTTGTGATAGATAAGTAGGTTGCTGGTTTTATATATTTTGGTCTTTTTTCTATAAACCAATACATTTCTGTTGTGTTGAACTCAAACTTACATGCTTGAATCATCATAACCAAAGTTAATACTTGTAGGTGTGGAGGCTTATATAGCAAACCATATCTCAAGAAAATAATGTGGGTAACAGTATTATTTTCCCCAGGTGTAGGTAAACTACACAGGCACATTTAATCTTAGTAATTGAACTACTTATGGCAGTCACAGTATTTGCAGCAGATAATTTTAAAGCATTGCAAATTAAGTGATTGCCAATTGCCCAGCAGTAGCGTGCAATTAGAATATGTTTTAGAATCCAAATCAGAAGCCCATACTGATTAAAAATTATCTTTGATCCTATTTACAAATACATTTTCTGTATTTGGATAGCTTTATTTATATGTGCTTTCTATGGCATAAGTATTAAACTGACCATGGTAGATCTTTGCAGCAAATAACCTGAGGTTCTTCCATTTATGAAACAAATGTCGAGCACCTGCAGCAGCCGCTGACTTCAATAATCCTTGAAAATGCTGAAAGAGTGTTGATGTTATTGTCAATAGGTCCCTAACTTATATATTTTTAAAGTATTAAAAACAATGCTTATATATTCAATAATGCCTAATGAGGCCCCATTCACACTATCCAATCAGGAGGGGATCCATGCACGAATCCCCTTATGATTGGAATGGTACGGATTGGATGTCACTGCTGTGACATCACTGTCGATCCAGTTTTTTCCTCCATCTTGTGAAGGAGGAAAAAACTGAAATGATAGGACCCCATGTGTGTCTATAGGGAATCATATGTAAATGGAAATGTATCCGTTTACATCAGATTACCACCGATCCAGCATGATCAGGTCCGGTGAAATGGAACACTGTTCCATTTGTTTCTTCAGACCTGGTCAGAGCCGGAGGCACCTGGATGTAAACGGACACCCTTCTGTTTGGATCCAGCTGGCCATAGACTTATATTGGGCATCCGATCAGGTCCGCCTGAAAAACTGACAGGAGGGCCTGATCAGACTGCCCATCTGAAAGGGGCCTTACACCAACTTAGTTCAGGAAAACAGATAATACACTATGCCCAGACATCTCTATATGTAACAAACTAGAGCCCCCTCCTCAGCTTCCAGACTTTTACCATGACCAGGAGCTCAGTTGTAGTTGTCACCTACAGTGGCACCTGTAATCTAGATATCACATATATAATGGTTATCTGCGAGCACTCCTGCTTTTGAATGAATGAAAATCAGGGTCTGTGTGAGTTGTGGCCCTCTATACATTACCAGGAAAGTTCTGAACAACGAAAGCCAGTTAATATGAGTTCAACACAGGGGTCTATGGAAAGATTATGCATGTTGTATGTGTTTAGCATGTGTTTGGAGAATCTGTTTGACTTTAATTATTAATATTTGAATTTCTTGACAAAAATAGTTTTTTCTTATTCTAGAAATGTTTATAGTGAGCTATAAAACGTATCCTAATACAAACGATAATCTGTATGGTGTTGTATGATTATTACAGGCAGTTAAGTAGCGCTGACAATTGACATACTGTACAGTATATTCACATCATTCCCTGCCCTAAGGAGTTTACAATCTCATGCATACATACACGCACACACATTAAGGCCAATTTACTTACCAGCATGTCTTTGAAGTGTGGGATTAAATTCAAGTTCCCAGAGGAAACCCACACAAGCACACAGAAAACTTGCAAAGTATGCATGTTGCAAATGCAGTTTGATTGCTTGTCAATTTATAGGTTGAAAGGGAGCAGAATAGATATTTCCCTAAACAGAAGGACTAACAAATTACCTGGGCATTTAAAGAGAAACTGAGGGTTTTTTATTAGCATCTTTGACTTGGGAAAGAGTGTAATTGTCCCTGAGGGGATTTAAGGCAGCTTATACACTTGAATTCCTCCTTCACAGATGGTGGAAAAGACTAGTCTGACACATATGGAGGCACCTGTCTCATTATAGCTGACTGTTGAGAAGTCAAACATTGTTAGCAAGACATATGCAACACTTTGTAAACAATGTTTCTATAGATAGCAGATTAGAATAATTCATATCAATACGGATTTGGAACTTACACTATCAGTTCATGTTTTAGAACATTACATATTCAAATTCAATGTAAACAATAAACATTAAAGGAATAATTATACTGGGTTCAGCATATAATACATGATATAATAAAACATAGTGGTGGCACTTGTCCTCATTATGGGGGAGAACCAGTTAAATCTCTTTTGAATTGTGGCATAGTTGGAACACTTTTTTGGATCACTGGCACATATATTTTTGGCACTGACATTTATAACAAATATGATGTTTTGATGTCACAATAAGTCATGTACCCAAAACATAGCCTTGGATTAAAGCAGAACCCTAGGCAAAATTAACAAAATAAAATGAATGAAAGATAAAAAAACGAAAGCAGCTTTTGCCATAATATTTACCTTCAACACAGAGATGTCTCCAACAGTACATTTTCTGCAACCGGATTTCCTCAGTATCATTCTACGCAATTCCTCAGAGCCCAGGGCATCCAGGAGCTGCCCCAGCCTGTGACTGGACAGTGAAAGGAGAAGTAGCACAGTTTTAAACTCATATCTATGGAGGAAGGGCGCATGCGCGCGGCGTGTATGAAGGACGCTCTGTAATCGCGCTCCGCACCCCGCCGGGACTACACCCTCTACAGCCCCACGAATAGCCACCGCACCGAAGCACACATAACCCCCGAGTGTCCCCGCTACCTCCGGCAACTCGGACATGACGGGCACCGGCTCCACAACGCGGCCGCTCCACCAAGGATACACCGGCACATTCGGCCTCCAAGATGGCGCCCGGTGAGTCTACACGCAGGGCCCCGAGGCAGCCCTCTCCTCTCTCAGCCAGCGATGCAGCAGATGGGGATAGCAGGCACAGCTCTCCCTCCCCAGAACGTACATCTGCCTCACAGGATGCCCTACTCCGTCGAATAGACTGGATGCTTCAGAAGGCCCTGCAGCACACCTCTAAGCAAATCACTGACAAGGTGACCAGGGAGATTAGGGAGCTGGGCCAGCGCACAGCAGAGCTGGAGGCCCGCATGGACACTGTGGTAGCAGGTGTGGACCACCATGACCGGGAGCTAGAGCAACTTCGGGATGACAACCTGGATCTGACATCTAAACTGGAAGATCTGGAAAACAGGTCCCGCAGATCTAATCTTCGTATCCGGGGCATTCCAGAGTCTGTCCTTGACCTCCAGGCCACCGTTACTGCACTACTACAGGAACTGACACCAGCAATACCAGTGGAACACCTGGAATTCCAGAGGATCCACAGGGCCCTCACGCGACAGCGTAAAGATGCCCCCCCCCCCCCCAAGACATTGTGGTGAAATTCCTATACTTCCGCTCCAAGGAAGCTATCCTCCAAGCGGCCCATAAATCCTCCACCCTCACATTCCAGGGCTACGACTATCAAATTTTCGCTGACCTCGCCCCGTCTACCATTGCGAAGCGACGGGCGATGAAACCTGCGCTGTGTGTGCTCCAGCGCCACAGTGTGATGTATCGGTGGGGATTTCCGTTTCGCCTACCAAGGTCGCCAATTTCACTGTAATACCCTCTGCGAAGCGATGTCCTTGTTGGAGGACCTTGGCCTGTCAGCTGACTCCACCTCCGGCCCACATTCTTCCCTGGGGCAATGATTGAAGTTGACCCGCTTATCACCCTCCCTGGCTTCGGCTCCGGCATCTCCACCTGGCCACAGACCTCCTCTTCGGAACTCCCCCACTTCGCCCGGATGATGACCCCTGGGGCCCCCCTGTCCCTTCACTAACTTTAGTACTTCGGACTCACGACCCTCCCTGGTGCCTCGGTCCATGGTAGCTGGTTTTACCATTTTCCTTCTCAGTGCTCGATGGACCTCAGCAACGGCCGGTTGCCTTGTTACTTGGTTTAAGTTTAAACGGCTCCACTGTTATCACTGTTGTTTTGCCACGTTTAGACGTACACGTGGTAAAGGTTAATGTTATAGCTGTTTTATTATGCCTCTGGTGGTCCCCCCGGCTTGCCCCAGGGCTCCCTGCACAGTCCAGTAGGGGTCTGGGCGGACCGAGTTGACCACCGCCTGTATTGCACGGGCCCCACTGGCTATGTTATGGAATTTTCGCACTGCTACCATGGGCCCTTATCTGTTATTTGAATATCATATTAAGATCAATGTGGTGTGTGATACTTCCACTCTTTAGTCCCAGCGGGGCGGTCACTGCCCCCCTCTTGCCACCTAGATGGCCGGCTACTACCGTCCTAGTGGTTATGGTTCTGCCTGGGGGTGGTGGGTGTCGGCGATTCATTCGCCCACCACTCCCAGTCAGAGTAATGTTTTGCTTTTATTCCTGTCTTTTTCTCTCTTCTCTCTCTCCTTACTCCCCCTTCTCCTATCCCCCACACCCTTCTCTCCGGGGTTGGTTCAGCTACTGCACTTCCTGAGGCGACTTGCTCAAATTCTAGTAAATCACCCAAACGTGACAATGTCCCCACTAACGTTCTTATCCCTTAATGTTAAGGGCTTTAACTCTCCAAATAAAAGGACAAGGGCTTTTTGTCAATTTTGCTCCTCTAAATACGATGTTGTTTGTTTACAGGAAACCCACTTCTCCCAATCCTTGGAACCGAAATACTTCCACCACCAATTCCCAATGACCTTCACAGCCAGTGCAGCGATGAAGCATCGTGGCATCTTTATTGGCTTCCATCGCAGAACCTGCTTCGACAGTCATAAGGTAATTCAGGATCCCTCAGGCAGATATCTCTTGGTGCAGGGATTACTCCAAGACCAAGAGGTAACAATAGTTTCCTACTATGCTCCCAACACACGACAGGTCCGCTTCCTGACTCATCTTTTGAGGGTGGTGGACTGAAATGCCAGGGGGACAGTGATTATCTGCGGGGACTCAAACCTCACCCTCTTCCCAAGTGTGGATCGGTCTAGCCCACATACCCTTCCTCCCCCCTCTTCTGGCGCGTTCCGCTCCCTCATCTCTCATCATGGTCTCTTAGACGGCTGGCGAGAGGTCAACCCCCACACTAAAGATTATACTTTTTACTCTCACCCCCATAAAACTTTCTCCAGGATTGATCACATATTTCTCTGTCCAGCCCTGGTACCAAACATACGGCAATCCACCATTATTCCCTTCCCCTGGACCGACCACAGTGGAGTGACATTGCAGCTTACTGCCTTGGGGGCCCCTGCTACTGATAGAGTATGGCTCCTGAATGACCTTCTGCTGAATAACGAAACCACGAGTCTTGCAATTCAATCAACATTAGCTGACTATATCTCCCTAAACTCAACTCCAGATGTATCTCCCTTGACGGTGTGGGAGGCCCATAAGGCAGTGCTGCGGGGCCTCTGTATTCAGCTGGCCTCCGCCCAAAAACGGGAACGGCAGCGCCAACTCCGTGACCTAGAACTAGCTTTCCAAACAGCCACGACAACCTTCCAAGCCCGGCCCACCCAGGCAAACTGGATATGGCTAGACGCGGTGACCCGCGAGCTTGACTTGATTCTTTCAAGTCAAGCCGACCACAGTCTGCGTTACCAAACCCACAAATTTTACCTTAAAGGTAACCAGCAGGACTCCCTATTGGCGCGTCGCCTGCGAAACACTGACCTCACATATAAACCCTTACGCATCCGCAACAGGACGGGCGTTATGACGAGCGATCCCTCGAAAATAACAGCTACATTTGCGGGCCACTTGGCATCCCTATACTCTGCACCAGACCCCGGCCACCCCTCTACTTATGCTGATTTCTTAGCTAATATTCCACTACCCACGATATCCCAATCGTTCCAAGCCTCCTTAGAGGAACCAATCACGCTGGCTGAACTTATGTGGGCAATTAAATCCCTGAAAACGAACAAAAAACCAAGCACAGACGGTTTCACACCCCTCTACTATAAAAAATATTCTGAAATGCTCGCCCCTATGTTACTGGTAGCGTTTAACTCTATTCGATCAGGAGGATGCTTCCGTCCGGAAACCCTTTCGGCCTCCATATGCATGATCCCTAAACCTGACTCTGATACTACTAATTGTACCAACTTTCGCCCCATATCCCTTCTAAACGTGGATATCAAACTCCTAGCGAAAATCTTGGCGGCGCGCCTTAATAAAAACATCAATTCGGTTATACATGGTGACCAGGTTGGGTTTATGCCACATAGACAGGCAGGTGATGGGTCCGTCGTGCCTGCCTCCTACTGGACTCAGCCAAGCGACGAAACATCCCCATGATGTTTCTCTCTTTAGATATAAAAAAAGGCGTTTGACTCCTTGTCCTATTGAAGAAACAGGTCACCAGCACTCAAAGGGTTTAAAAATGAATAAGTCCTTTTTATTGGACCATCGTGTCACGACAATCAAAAAGAGCCGACGTTTCGGGGCCATGCAGGGTCCCTTTCTCAAGGCAAAAGATGTGACACGGTCTTATTAAAAAGGACTTATTCATTTTTAAACCCTTTGAGTGCTGGTGACCTGTTTCTTCAATTGTTCGTTTTGCACGGCGCCATCCGTGGAGTTACTACAAGCACCATCTTCGTGTATTGGCCGGGACTGCTGAAAGGTGTGCGGAGAGCACCCTCACCTTACTGCAACTGACTCCTTGTCCTGGAACTTCCTCTTTAGCACCCTCCACAAATGGGGCTTCGGTCCCACGTTTATAACGTGGGTTCGAATAATTAGAATATCGTGCAAAGTTCATTTATTTCACTAATGCAACTTAAAAGGTGAAACTAATATATGAGATAGACTCATTACATGCAAAGCAAGATAATTCAAGCCGTGATTTGTCATAACTGTGATGATTATGGCTTACAGCTCATGAAAAACCCAAGAACCCCAAATCCACAACCTCAAAAAAGTAGATTATTACATGCAATCAATAAAACAAGGATTGTACATAGAACAATATCGGACCTCTGAAAAGTACATTACCGGCATCCCTATTGCAGGACACCAACACAAGCTTAGCCTTTTCGCGGATGACATCCTCCTATTTATCTCTAACCCAACTACCTCTTTACCAAGCCTGCTTACCCTTTTAGACCGCTTTGGCGTAATCTCTGGCCTCCTGATCAACCCCCACAAATCCAAAGCCTTAAATGTCTCCCTCCCTGACTACTTGGTTGACACTCTCCGAGCAACCCTACCCTTTTCCTGGGAATCACACTCCCTTCGCTACTTGGGTATTCGCCTCACCCCCTCCCTTGAATCCCTATATGCAGCAAATTACCCCCCTCTATTCTCTCACCTTTCTCAACTACTGCACTCCTGGTCACGGTACTCTATTTCCTGGTTAGGAAGAATTTCAGCCGTCAAAATGACCTACCTACCTAATTACTATACCTGTTCAGAGTGCTCCCTGTCCCAATCCCGGCATATAGATTCCGGATATTACAGCGTCAGCTCTTCCACTTTATCTGGCATAATATCCGCCCCTGGATCTCACGGCAAACGCTGTATTCGCCTAAACTTAGAGGTGGTTTAGGGGTCCCGCATATACTCAGTTATTATGTGGCGGCCCAAATTGCTCCCCTGACTAGGTACCATGCCACCCTTGATCCCCCACTCTGGGTCTCATTAGAGGCGGTTGCCTGCGCTCCGCTTGCTATAGATAATCTTCTGTGGCTCCTACCTAAAGACCGAACAAACGCCATCAACCCAGTTACCGCCCATTCCCTGTGCGTATGGGATGCTCATAAATACTCAGCGCGGCTACTGTCCCCTCACCATCCGCTTCTGTCGCTCGTGGGGAATCCCTCTTTTCCCCCTGGCTGCGAGTCCCCCACGGCTTTTCACCACTGGGCACAGAAAGGAGTCACTAACATACACACCTTATACACTTCAATGGGTCCCAAGACGTTTCAGCAATTGCAATCATCTTATCAACTCCCAACCACCGAACTTTACTGATACCTCCAGGTCAGACATTTTTTGACCTCCCAAGTCCCCAAATTCCCTACTGGTCCCACCTTCACCTTCTATGAAAGGGCCTGCCAAGATGACCAATACACTCCTGGACTAATTTCCTCCATATATGACTGTCTACTAGCTAACCTCACTACTAATCCCCACACCTATATATCTGCCTGGGAGAGAGACCTGGGTTTACCCCATTGATGAAGCTGACTGGCAATCTACCGTGTTTCCCCGAAAATAAGACACTGTCTTATATTTTTTTTGGCTCAAAAAAACACACTAGGTCTTATTTTTGGGGTAGGTCTTATATTTTTTTTTTTTTATGTACAACAATCCAAAGTTAACGCAAATCAAAATTAAATAATCCAAAATGGCAAAGTCAAGAATAGTGTGATCGGGGCAATCAGGGGTGCCGTACCTTTCCAAGAGCAATTTGGTAACCAATCGCTGGCCAGAATGAGCGAAACAAACTTTCACTATCGATTCCTCGCAGTTGGAGTGCATTTGGTATCACTCCACCTGTGACAGGAGGCGGGGCTATAGAGGAAGCATCGGCTTATGTGCCTGTGCTCCCTCTGCTGCCGCCTCGCTTCCTCTAGCACTGGCTTTATTGGCACCGCCGATTCTCTCCTGCGGCTCTTCAAGTTCCCCCTTATGCCACCACCGTCCCTGGGAATGGTCACAACCCTCTTATTTTCGGGGTAGGTCTTATATTTTAGCAATTCCCAAAAATAGTACTAGGTCTTATTTTCGGGGTAGGTCTTATTTTCAGGGAAACAGGGTATATGGGAAACTACCAAATCCAGCTCCCGGAATGCGACCGCACTAGAGACCAACTACAAACTACTCTATCGCTGGTACCTTGTCCCTAGTCGTATTCGGGCATTCGTACCGGGACATACGGGGGAGTGCTTCCGAGACTGTGGAGAAGTGGGGTCCTATATACACACCTGGTGGTCCTGTCCGACAGCACAGGCCTTTTGGCACCGTGTACTGGACTTCTTGGCAAGCCTGGTAGGTAAGACGCTACCGTTTGATCTGAAGGTGGTGTTACTCAACCTTCCTCCAGAAAGCATAACTCATGCCCATCATAAATTTCTGGTGCATGGTCTCACGGCGGCTAAGCAATCATTGGCGAAATCCTGGAAGTCCCGTTATCCCTTTTGCTGAAGTAAAACGCAGACTTCACTGGACCTTCATTAACGAGCGTATCACTGCCAGGCAATAAGACAAAGTCGCACAATTTGAGCAGACGTGGCAACCATGGATCCAATATCTCCAATCGCAGTCATTTGACAGCAGTCTGCTACTACTTTAAAAAAACTATGCTTTAACGATGAAAATCCCCCATGCATGCCCAGGATTGAATCAACCCCAGTAAGACCTCTCTCCTCCCCTATCCCTTCTCACCCCGTTCTTCTCTAATCTTTCTCCTTTCTTTCTCTGTCTCTCTCCAACTGCCCTTCTTGGGCGCGATCTTTCGTGGTTGACATTTGCAGTGGTTCAGTGCACTCTCTCACAGCACGGACGGCGGTCCTGTTATGCAGTGCCTCGCAAAGGAACAACTCCCTCTGTTTAACCCTGTCAGTTTGCCAGGCCCCTCAGTATTCGGGTGTAACCTGTCACTAACTTGAAACAACTCGACGGGAAGCCTACTGCACCAGCAATAACTGTTATTGTGTTTAACTCTAGAGCAGTGCCTATCCCAACGCTTTATGTACTCCCATGCACTGCGTACTGTACGTTGTAACCACATGTCTCCACTGTCTTAGCAAAAGTGTCATGTTACGTTAAAATCAATAAAAATCTTAGATTTTTTTTAAAAACACTCATATCTATGTCACTCTGCTTTCCCCTCCTATTAGCATGCTTCCTGTCAGCACATGAACTGAAGAGCTTCATCCTCTTGCACTTCAGCTCTGCTACATGGACTTCTAGAAGTTGATACCAGGTCAAATTCAGGTGCTTAAACTGTTTCCATTTATAAATACTTCTAATGATGTAAAAAAAAGATTACAGAGCTGCATTTTTTCTACTATAATTGCCTAGCCGAGTTCAGCTTTAAGTATTAAAGCAATTTCCGTTTATCTCCAAACCACTAACTTTTAACATCTAGCCCTAAACCTAACCTTTAACCCTCACCCTAAACCCTTACTACGACCCTAATCCCAAACTTCAACCTAACAGAAAACCCTAAATCTCACATTACACTAATCCCCAAACATAACCGTTCATTAGCCAGAATTCCTTCCTTTGTTATCACTTTAGTTACCAATGATTCTGGACACAATTCTCCCAAATAACATTTAAAGGAGAACTATGGGGTTAAGTCTTTTCCCCATAGTTCTCCTTAGGGTAACGGGAGGACACAAACTAGCGTCCTCCCGTCACCCTAGACTCAGTATACCGCGAGCTGCTGCTCGCAGTATATTGAGACGCCGCAGCTGAAGCGGATCCCGACAATTGTGCTGGGATCCGCCAAGCTGCATGACTGACAGCTGGCTCTGCCTATCTAGAGGCAGAGCCAGCTGTACCCGCCCCCTCCCCCCGTCCGTTCCGCCAGTCAGCGCTGGCGTATCGGAGCGGGGGGAATCCAGCCCCTCCCCTGTAACGGCAGAGAGCCGTGACAGGATCGAGAGGTGAGCGAACGCCGTTAACTGTTCGCTCACCTCCTGATCTACTGAGCCGACCTGTGACAGTCTCATTGTCACAGGTCGGCTAGAACTATGAGGTGAGTGAAAAGCACTCACCTCATAGTTCTCCTTTAAGTGTCTCATTATACTGTGTGTATACACCAAGTACTAAAAAGATTCTAGAGCACTGTTTAGAGGAGATGTTTACCTTTTAAAAAAAAGTCCAAGCCCCCTCAATACACCAACCTGTGTTTTTTACCCTGTAGGTTTGTGATTACCACTGTGGTCTCCTGCTCGATCAGTAGCCCAGCTAGTAACGGATGTTAGTGCACCGGCATGGGCAGTCCCACATTGGATTTTTACATGCTGAGCTGCAGACGACCACAGCCGTCAGAGTAGGTAAAGGCAGATTCCCCCTTCCCCCAGGGTGCAGTTTTATGTATTGAAGGGCCTAAAGATAAGGAGGGGGACTGGGAGATTTTTTTTGTTTCTAAAAAGGTGAACATGCCCTTTCAATCTCTGCTAGCATTGTTAGAGTGAGAGCATTCAACTACCAGTCACCATTACTATTAATTTGTACCAGCTTGTAGATTAGACTTAGTAATAGGATTACTTTACCTTAACGTATAGCTTACCATATGCCCCCCCTTGCTTGCAAGATAGTATGACGGAGCTGCTTCAACTGTTGCTGATGCTGAATTCACATTTAGTCTCAATTCAGCATTTTTAAGTGTGTTTTTAACATGTGTATTACCATGTGTTACTGCATTTTTGATACATACAGTGGATGTGTTTCAAATCCCCAAAGCACACAAAAACAGCGTAGCGCACTGAAATGCACAATAAAAAATGTGCGCTAAATTTCAGCATTCTTAAAACACTACAGTGTGTATGCACCCTGAATTACCCCACCTAATGGGCAAAATGGGAGAGTCTGTTTAAAGCCAACCCTCACCCCTCTTCAATTACCTTTTCCATGATCCCCTGATGCTCCATACACTGGGTTAATGACATCATCCTCCTCATCAGATGACAAGCTTCGGGCCTGCCGATTGGCTGTTCAGGCTCAAGCACTGCATTCTGGGTGGAGGTCACATACCTTTAATTTTTGTATTACTTTTTTTTTTTACACAACTTTATTGCTATTACATGGGGGCTAAGAAGCCCCCTATGTGATAGCCAATTTACATGACAGGTCCTCTTTATGGAGATATCAGGTGTCTCCAAGACCCCTAATGTCACCTAGGGACCCCCAGAGAAGCTGATGAAGCAGAGGTCTGCTTCATCAACTTCTGTAGCTGGAGAGTGACACTGAATGCAGGAAGTGATGTAATATACATCACTTCCTGCATTCGGGGACTGAGAGAAGATCAAAGAGTGATCGTGTACTGAGCTCCCTTTGAGCTCCTGTCACAGAGCCATGCCGGTCCCGGCCGCATCGGGCACAGCGGATCTCGGGACCAGCAACGGCAGTGACAGCTGCTAATACAAGCTCTAGAGACGCCCCATCGCTTGAATGTAAAGCTCCCGGCTGGCCGTATAATTACAACTGCCGGCCGGGAAGCTGCTCGTTGGGCTCCACCGTCCTCTCGTCACAGACGAGCGGACGAGTGGATTTTTCAAGCCCATCATTTATTAAATGTTTAAACTGAGAAAATGGACCATTTTAAGAACAAATAAGTTAATTTTGAAATTGATGGCAGCAACAGGGCCATTTTTACCAGGGTGTAGCATCCCCTCTTCTTTTAACAACACTCTGTAAATGCCTGGGAACTGAGGAGACCAGTTGCTGGAGTTTTGGGAGAGGAATGTTGTTCCATTTTTGCCTGATATAGGACTCTAACTGCTCAACAGTCCTGGGTCTCTTCTTTTTCGTATTTTTAGTATCAAGATGCGCCAAATATTTTCAATTGGTAAAAGGTCTGGACTGCAGGCTGGCCAGTTAAGCACCTGGACTCTTCTACTACGGAGCCATGCTGTTGTCATAGATGCAGTATGCGGTTTTGCATTGTCTTTGTAAAATATTTAAGGTGCTCTCCTTTAAAAAGACACCATCTGGATGGGAACATATGCTGCTCTAAAACCTGGATATATCTTTCAGCATCGATGGTGCCTTTCCAGATTTGCAAGCTGCCCATTCCATACCTACTTTTTGTCCCCATTGCACTCCTTTAGTCTGGCGGACACAGCGCCCTTGGTTGCCCAAAAAAAAATAATGTTTTGATTCGTCTGACAACAGAACAGTTTTCCACTTTGCAATAGACACTTTTAATGAGCTTTGGCCCAGAGAAGATGATGGCATTTCTGGATCATGTTCATATATGACTTCTTCTTTACATGATGGAGCTTTAACTAGCATTTTTGGTTGGTACGGCAAACTTTGTTCACAGGCAGTGATTTTTGGAAGTATTCCTGAGCCCATGCAGTGATGTTTATTACAGATTCATGCCTGTTTTTAATGCAATGACGTCTAAGGGCCCAAAGATCATGGGCATCCAAAATTGTGTTTCAACCTTGTCCCTTGCGCACAGAGATTTCTCCAGATTCTCAGAATCTTTTGATGACATTATGTACTGTAGATGATGATATATTTAAAGTTTTTGCAATTTTACAATGAGAAACATTATTCTGAAATTGTTTGACAATTTTTTGATGTTACTGACCTGTTGCCAATTAACCTAATTAGTTCTTACAGCTCTTCCTTGTTAGTGCCATTTACTTTGCCAGCTTTTCGTTGCTCTGTCCCAACTTTTTTGAGACATGTTACCGCCATCAATTTCAAAGTTAGCTTATTTTTTTTCTTAATATGGTACATTTCTCAGTTTAAACATTTGATGTGTTTTCTATTCACTATTGTAAATAAAATATGAGTCTATGAGATTTGCAAATCATTCTATTCTGTATGTAGATTTTACACAGTGGCCCAACTTTTTTGGAGTTGGGGTTGTATACAGTATATGGATATATCTATCTATATAGGTATATATAGATAGATATATCCATATATATATATATATTAGTTAAAAAGTGTAAATTAAATTGGCCCAAAATCCACGTAGCTTCACTCTAAAGAGAGTCCTTCAGTCTCTAAAATATATCCTACCTGTGTCTTCTACTTTACCTCCAAAGTTCCATAAGTGTCAGATGTCTGTGCTCTCTACTATATGCTGTGATTCCATCCTCCAACTCTTACATAACTGGTATGTCCTGCAGTGGAAGTGTAGTAGGAAGGAACCACAGTGCTCCATTGGGGGACACAGGCATTCAACACTTCCTTGAATGTTGAATGCTAAACAGACTGCCTGAGGCTGCAGCACTGCATAGACTGCCAGAGAGGTGAGTATAATGTCTTTTTGCATGCAAGCAACTTCAAATACACTTTTGTCAGAGGCTGACAGAATCCCTTTAATTTGCAAGTACAAACACAGCATTATCTAACATAATAGGCAGAGCCTCCTTCTTACTGTACTGTCCAAGCAAATAAATGACAACTTGCCTGCAATCAAAAGGTTTTGGAAGTATCTAACGCAAATATGGTTACAACATAATCGACATATTCATAGTTGATTGATTTTCATATCCAAAGTAACGCTCAAAGCAAGATTTCATATAGTAAAAAGATCTGAATCCAAATACTTCCTCAAACAGACATGCGTCCCTGTGATTACAATCTATTGCTAATGTCCTCACTTGATAAATGCACGGGAGTGTACGTCTATAATATGTACTAAAAGTCAGCAGAATTAGCCAAGAAGGTCAAATCAACACTTCATTAAATTTAGCATAGATTGCTCAACCCTTGAAAGAGTCTACAGGGCTTTTATTTTTAATTAAGTTTTAACGGCTGTTTATGTAAATTCTACTTGAAATCTTTATCAAAGGACTACCTAAAGACATTCATACCTAAACCTAATTCATCCTGCCAATGACAGCCCTACTGCTTAAGGAAAATAGCTGATTATAGTAAATTTGGTTGTGCCTCATTTGCAGTGCCTGATCAAATTGTGTTTATACTATTAGCTCAGTTAATGTTAATAGAAATCAGCAACTGACATATCTGATTTGCAGAGAAAAGGTAATACAAAAAATGTGTTAAAGGGGTAAACACCCCCATCTGCAATTAATAGGAAACTATAATGGTTTGGGTCCAATTCATTGACATTTTAAGTTTGTATTTGATTGTGTGATTGTACTTCTTAGCTGGATTGTATTTGTTGATGTGGCTGTATTATTATTTCCTTGCACATGGTTGGGTATTCTTGCAAAGTGAATTTTCACCATTTGTACTAAGTTAAGGAACAATCCCCTTGCAAAGTGAACAGCCTATTTGTCTTTAGAATAGCAACCCCACTGTTGATTAAATCTTAGTATGTTTGCATTCAGATTTTTTGATTGGCTTTACATACA
>NW_017307082.1:258614-354678 GCF_000935625.1 Nanorana parkeri
CCCCCCCCAAGAGCCATGAACATTAGACTTACAAAGCAAACCCCACGTTCCCTCAAGCAACCCTCCCAGACAAAAATCTGCCCCAGAAAAAAATGTCTCTCTCTCATCGCTGAGCAATCATTCCCCAACAAAACTCTCTTAAGCAAACCGCACAATAGAGACCTTCAACCCCTCAGAAGTAAAAATCGTCCCCTTCCCCCTTGCAAACATTCAATCCCAAAGCAAGTCCCCCTCTCTCAGCAAACAAAAATTTCCCTCTCACCCCGAACTAGAAAGTCTGCCCCAGCAAAACCCTCCCCCGAACAACACCACCGGCAAAGATCTCCAACTGTAAAACACCTCTCCTCAAAGAAATATTCCCGAAAAGCAACCCCCCTTTCTATAGAAGTCCTTACAAAAAAATAACTGCCTAGGTCCTTCCCCATGGTAAGATTTTGGACCCAGTCCATCTTACAGACATCAGATACAGCATGGCAGACAGGAAGGGAAGTCCTATCTCCAAGGCTTCCCCATGGCTGTGTCATACAACACGTCAGAACTGAGGAGGAACCTAGGAGAGTCTGTCTCTGCTCTTCACTGCCTATTGCTTCCGGCATCAGAGGTCTATTTGCAGCAGAAAAAAGTGGCAGTCACAAAGTCAAGACCCAGTGCCCTTGCAAGACATGTGCCCTGCCTGTCCAGTGCTAGGGACACCTAATGTCATGGTACCCTTTAGAGCCTCGGTTCTATACTGGTGGGTCGCGACCCCATGTTCAGTGGGTCGCCGCATGCCTTCCACTTTTCTAGGTGAGAGGCTCCTCTGCATCCCCTTAGTGCAGTACTGTCAGTTCTCTCACCAAGCCGGCATTCAAAATATGCTGCCCGGCGCCAAGTGTCAGCTTGGGGTTGGGTGAGCTGGGGTATGGCAGCGAGGGAACTCCACCCATTCATGCATGCATTGCTTACAGCTCCCTTGCATGCCCTGTAGAGGTGCATGGACCGGAGTGATGTCACATTCTGGCTCCTGGCACCTCTGCGGGACACACAAGGGAGCTGTACAAGCAATGCACATATGGATGGAGATCTGTCACAACACAGCAGCCCACAGTGGACCCCAGGCTGAGGATCCACTCCAGTTCTTGTAAGGTAGGGAGACTGGGTGGATCTTAAAAAAATAAAACATGTTGGAGTGTATGTGTGTGTGAATGTCTGTGAGTGTGTGAGAATGTTTGTGGTTGTGTGTGTCTTTCAGTGTTTTTGAGGGCCCGTTCACACTAATACAGTGCGTTAATCGCACAGTACGGTGCAATTAAAGCACGTTACCATGCAATCGCACCTACCATGCATTCTGGTGTGGGAGGTGTGTTGTGTTGTATGGTAACCCATATGCACCTCCCACCCACAGTTCGTACACCCGCAACGGAGCGTGTGGTACCCTAATGCTGTGCGTTCCATTGCAGTGCAACTTGGGTCGTGACTTAATGAGCAGGGACAAATGTGGATCCTGAGGTTACACAGGTTGAGAATCACTGCTTTAGAGTGTATGCAAGGGTCTTGCTAACACATAGGCAAATTTTCCAAGACGATTTGCTGTGAATTCCAAGAAACTACTGACAAAAAGACAAGACAATCGTACACCTTTTCTCTTGTTAGGAACTTTGAGCTATGCAAATAAACAGGTGAATGGGTACTAGGGAATAAATTACTATTTTCTATGTTAAATAGCAGGAGGGAATAGTGGAGTGTTAAGTTAAAGTAAGTTTTTTATCAAGGGACCCCGGATTAGGACGTGTATACTGTGTTGGTTGGTGCTGAATAAATGGTTGGAGAAAAACATATAAGGCACTAAAAGTGTATTTCCACCCAAATTTGAGAAAACCCCACTATAGGTTCTTTATGGGGTCTATTCACAAAGCTGCCGAGGGCAGCCGAGTGAATGACCGATCAGAAGTGAAGTGAGCCGAACACTGTTTGGCTATTCACTTCAGGAGGTTCGGCTCGGCTGATTTCAGCCGATGTACGGCTGAAATCAGCCGTACATCGGCTTGCTTCGTGTGGCTTCGGATCAGCCGAACATGATCAGCATGTTCGGCTGACCCAAAGTGCAGAAGGAGTTCGACTCAGCCGATCCAACATCTGGATCGGCTGAGCCGAACCTCCGGCAGGCTTCTCACTGCTGTTCGGGCTATTCTGAAATAGCCAAATGCCGCCGAGCAGAACAGAAAAAGAGTGAAAAAAGTAGAAAAAAGTTAATAGAAAACGATTGTGCAGAGCTAGCAGTGACAGCTAGCTCCGCCCAATAGTTTCCTATTGTCCGGCGGCTCTGCTGCTGTAAAAAAAAAATTTTAAAACATTTTAAAAATCTCCCGGGCGCTCTGGGAGCCCCCCGCTCCCGGCCGCCAGGAAGGGAAACCCCACTGTGTCTTTTCTTTTCTTTATTCTGACACGAGCGATGTCAGAATAGAGAAAAAAAAAAGACTAATTCCCATTCAAAAGCATTGGGAGTTTACTATTGGCTATTTCAATTTGCAATAGCCAATAGTAAACTAGCATTGTACCCGCCCTCTGCTGATGGACCTGATGGGGAACTGCAAAAGAGCTTGGGTACAATGCTAGTTTACTATTGAAATTGAAATAGCCAATAGTAATGTCCCAATGCTTTTGAATGGGAATTTTTATTTTTTTTTCTCTATTCTGACATCGCTCGTGTCAGAATAAAGAAAAAAGACACAGCGCGGTTTTTCTCCTTGGCGGCCGGGAGCAGGAGACTCCTGGGGTGCCAGGGAGAGTCAGCCATTTGGAGATCAGTGTCCCTGGTTAGCAACCAGGGACGCTGATCTCTCTGAAAGTGGCCGGAGCCAGCCGTAAGATCACAGCTTTCAGCACGGCTCAGCCGAGGCATATGCGATCGGCTCGACTGAGCCGCTCGGCCGTGATCGGGAGCTGTACGGTCTATTGTGAATAGCCCGTACAGCACCCCCTCGGTTCTCCTGAACCGGAGGGGTCCTGGGGCCGAAGCTAGCTGAAGGATCGGCCGACGCTACGGCCAGATCCTTCGGCAGCTTTGTGAATAGACCCCTATGTGTTTCTATTCACACAAATACCTTACCTTTTAGATCTTTCTGTGGAGCAAGCCTTTGGCCAGACTGCAACCTGTACAATTCTAAAGCTATAGGAATCTCTTGCTGTCCTGATAGAAAGACTAGGGACAAACTGAGCTTTCTCTCATTAACATACAATGCTTTGTTATGACAGACAGGGTTCAAATCTACTTTGTAACTAAAAAAGAGATCTATACAGATCAGTACAGACTGGGTTATTTACAGTAAACATTAACCTCCCCACTCCCCTTCCTTATAGAGGAAAATTCAGTTTAGATGAAAACTTTTCTTTCAGTAAAGATCATGTAAAATATAATAGTACATATAAGGGCTAATTCATTCAAGTCTCAATGAGTTCAAGCCTGATTCTGGCCGGATCTTACCAGATCGCATTATGGCTGGCTCACTTTGTTTTGGGGCGGGAGAGGGCATGGCAGTGCATTAAACTCAATGACACCGCAGCCGTGCCCTCTGGCTACAATGCGATTGCCCGCACGGGAACGCATAGCACATTAGTGCCTGTGTTCCGGTCCTGTGCAGTCAGAAAAAATCGTGTGTTCCAGTCTAAATCAGGCCGGAACGCACTGAGGCTGGTGTGAACTAGCCTTTACAAATATAAAATAGGCATTATCCCAATTTGGCTGAAAAAAGTGGAAATACATGTTAAAAACAAAATCCAAAAATAAATGGTCAGCTTTTTGGGCAGATAGCAAAATCCAGCACACATAATCTAACACAGTGATATTCATTTTAAAATGGCAAATGATTGTCAGTTCTATAAGCATTATCATGTTGCAAACAGAACCTGGATATTTCTACTTAAGCAACAAAATTACTTGAGATTTTCAGCTTCTTTGCCAAGCAGGATAGTTTTTCTAACAGTTTTCTAATACAATGTGTTATCTACTTATTAGTTGTAATAGACTATCAGTCTATCAGAGTACAAAAAAAATCTAATCTGCCTAGTACCTACATAACAAGAGTCACACTATCTAGAAAAACATGAAGGGTATCCAAAGATTGTTTTTTTTTCTATGGATCTCAGCTATGGATTTTTCAGAGTGTATACTCTTTTGATTGCTACAGAGGATGATGCTCATTAAGACTCAAGGTACAACTTAACAGTACAGAGATGTAGCTCAGGAATTTCCGGAGTAAAACATGCGTTTATAAAACTAAGAACAATAAAAAGCTGCCTTGTCACACTCCTTACCAGAAAACAATCAATAAGTTTAGAGGGATGTCACCAGCACACCAGAATTATTTCAAATCCAGAATTTTCATTTTTTTTAAATGGCATGTAACCATAACAAGCACTTTTCCGGGCCATTGCTCAGCCTGATAAAGGAGACCCTGCATTGCCCCAAAAGCGCTTGTTATGGTGACATGACATTTCAATAAATTAACATTCTGGATTTTAAATGATTCTGGTGTGCTGGTGGTGACATCTCTCTATGGTTATAAGATTAAGAACACACAAACTTGGCTCCAATAACATAACCAGAAGAAGTTACTTCACTTCACCATAGTTAAATAACAGAAAACAGTCTTAGGCAAGTCTATAAAGCTATTAAGGAATCAATACTTGCAGTTCAGTAGTTCAATCTGAGTAAGAACATATCTCTGAGGGAACTCAGATACACTCCTTCCAGATATCCTTCAGGTGGTTGGCAAAGGTATAGTAGTGTTGCTGTGAGAATGGCAGTATGGAAGTGAATGCACACACTTGAGAGATAAGTTGTAATGCTACAAAGAAGCACAGATAAACAGTTCCACTAGGAGGATCAGGTAATGCAGATTACTTAGCTGATATCACTGAATGTAAGTGCTGTGAGCCACAGTCCGGAGAGGAATGGATTATCCAGTGAGCAGAGGTATGGAGCTGCTGCTGATCCACAAGCCAGAGTAGATGGTTCATCCAGGGAACAGAGGTATGGAGCTGCTGATTGCTAAGCAGGAGTGGAGGATGTCTTACAGCAGGGGTGCCCATTAGGTAGATCGTGATCTACCAGTAGCTCACAAAGCTGATGCTGGCAGATCACGAAGGGTGTGAATGGTGGCCCCTTTATTCCATTTTGGTATATTTATTTAGCTGGGCACACACGATAACCTATTAGCCTGAGTCTGCTGAGCCAAACTCCCTGACACCTTTCTGGTGGATACTTGTGGTTGAAGTGCTATGTATTACATCAAAGAATATTAGTTTACACAGCCTGTTGCACTACACTGTTTGCAAAATACAGCAAGGTGAGCCAAGAGAGAGAGTGCGAGGAGAGACAGCCAGGGGAGAGAGCAAGGAGAGATAGTCAAGAGAGCGAAGAGAGGCAGCCAGGAGAGAAAATGAGGAAAATGACAGCCAGGAGAGAGAGAAGAAAGACAGCCAGGAGAGAGAGAAGAGAGACAGCCAGGAGATAGAGCAAGGAGAGACAGCCAGGAGAGTGAGGAGAGACAGCCAGGAGAGCGAGGAGAGACAGCCAGGAGAGAGAGGAGAGACAGCCAGTGTTAGAATCCAGAGCGCCTCTAGGTGGCGCAGGAGCTGAGACCTGCAACTCCAGTGCTCACCTGTGGGTGTTTCCCAGCTGCCAGTACTTAGCCATCACCTGGTGCTTCCTGGGAGGATATTTAAACCCTCCCTGCAGTCAGGATGATGGCTCAGTATCGTTTCCTGTTTCCTGAAACTTGAACCTTGAGTCCTCAGTTCCGGTGAACCCTGCTTTCCGTCCAGAGTCCTGTTACCAGTCCTGTACCCTGTTTGTGTCCCGAGCCCGGTTACCCATTTGCAGTCCTAGATACCTCTTGTTGCCATGACCTGCCTTTCCTCCTGTTGCCATTACCTGCTTGTCTTCTTGTTGCCATTACCTGCCTTTCCTCCTGTTGCCATTACCTGCTTGTCTTCTTGTTGCCATTACCTGCTTGTCCTCCTGTTGCCATTACCTGCTTGTCCTCCTGTTGCCATTACCTGCTTGTCCTCCTGTTGCCATTACCTGCTTGTAGTCTGGTTGATGTTACTTATTTATGTTTGCTTTTGGGTGTTGTTTAGTTTTGCTGTTTATTAAACTGTATGTAATACATTCTGCCCTGTCCGGTGTGGTCATAAGTGTTTGGTCTGCCTGTGTGGGTACCTGCGCTGGTGTGGGGTCACCTGTGCCGGTATCCCTGACAGCCAGGAGAGAAAATGAGGAAAGACAGCCAGGAGAGAGAGACAAAAGACAGCGAGGAGAGAGAGCAAGGAGAGACAGCCAGGAGAAAAAGCGAGGAAAGACAGCCAGGAGAGAGAGAAGAAAGATGGCCAGGAGAGAGAGAGGAGAGACAGCAAGGAGAGACAGCCAGGAGAGTGAGGAGAGACAGCCAGGAGAGCGAGGAGAGACAGCCAGGGAGTTTTTTTTTTCGTTGGTAGATCTCATGTAGCTCATCATTTGAAAAGTAGATCTTAACACAAAAATTGTGGGCACCCCTGTCTTACAGCATGGAGGGCTGCTGAAATGGAGGAATCCTTGATCAGGATGGAGAGCAGGGAGAGCAGTTACTATATACGGACCAATTTAGGCAAGGTTGGGCAGATTTATATGCAAATGTGGTTATGTTAGCGATACTTTGGGACAAGGAGATTATCCGAAGTATTCTAACTATTTTTGGACTTCTAGTGTACCACCAAACGTGTTGATATTGGAAGTACAATCTTTGGTTACCCTTCATGTTGGTATACTAATGATATAAACAGATACCCTGGATTCCTGTGGTTAGATTCTTTTAATTACCATATTTTGGTTTAGCAGCGCTAAATGTACAAAAAACTACTCGCTCGGCACCCGAAACTGCATGTCTCGGGCGTCGGGATTCGCTACATAAGACGCAGGCACATTTCCCCCTCCTTTTGGGTGAAAAAAAGTGCTTCTTATGGAGCGAAAAATACGGTAAGTGTTTTTAAAATTGTTTGTCCTGTTTTGTTTTTTTTAACAATAGTTGCTGAGTTGGAAATAATGTGTTTTGATATTGTAATAATATTGTATAGTCCAATTAAAATATTGTTTTGGCTATAAGGCTCTTAAAACACAGGTGCTGTGTTGTAGGGACCATATTTTTGTAATATTTTGAAATTGTAAGCCTTGCATCAGAGCAACATAGCAGGTTGTGGTATGGAAGATAAATATGATTGCCTTGGCTGGCTCAGGTTCCTCTACATTGTAATATTGTGTAGTCTACAATAACTAGTATATACTTTATGATTGCTAAATTCTACACTATTGCTGGGAACTGATGCTATACGTAATGAAATTCATGTGAGTGGTTTTTATGGTTAAAATTCATGTTTTTTGGCTGTGTACAGTATCAGTTTTTAACTGTCCATTATGAAAGCAAAAACATGCAATGTACCTAGAAGTAATATGCACATTAGTAATGGCATTTCCATTATAAAGTGTTGCAACCTTTCTTAACATACTGGCATTAAAGAAGTGTCATTATGTCTTGATTGCTATTACAGCTAAAGGCGGACAAAAGGCAGCTTTCTACAGAGAACATAAAGAAGAAATGTTGCTGAATACAATTTTGTCTTTTATCAAAATGCTTAATGTTGCTCTAATGGCTTATGCAAAACTAAACTCTTAGATGTTAGGAAGAAAAGTAGGTTGATTGTCTTAAAATATTTAATTTTCCTGTAATAGTAGAAAATCACAGCTTTTACAATAGTGACTGAATAAACTGACTGTGGTTGTTAAAACTTAGGGGTCTATTCACTAAGCTGCCGTAGGCAGCCGAGTGAAAGACTGACCTGAAGTGAAGTGAAGCCGAACACTGTTCGGCTATTCACTTCAGGCTGGTACAGCTGATTTCAGCCGTATATCGGCTGAAATCAGCCGTACATCGGGTGGCTTCAGGGCGGCCGAACATGCTCAGCATGTTCGGCCGACCTGAAGTGCAGGAGGAGTTCCACTCAGCCAATCCAACATCTGGATTGGCTAAGCCGAACCTCCGGCAGGCTACTCGCTGCTGTTTGGTCTATTCTTATAGATGCCGAGCAGCCGTGAGTGAATAGCTGAATGCAGCTGAGCGGCATTCGGCTTGGCTGTTCTGCTCGGTCCCTCAGAGGGACCGAACAGAACAGAAAAATAGTTAAAAAAGTAAAAGGGTTATGCTGCCGTAAAAAAAAAAAAACTCTCCCGGGCGCTCTGGGAATCTCCCGCTACCGGCCGCCCAGGAAGATTGCATTGCTAGATTCCTATTGGCTATTTCAATTTGCAATAGCCAATAGTAAACTAGCATTGCACCCGCCCTCTGCTGCGGTTCTCCATCAGGTCCATCAGCAGAGGGTGGGGGCAATGCTAGCCCAGAGCGCCGGGCAGAGTTTGCTGTCTTGAGATCAGTGTCCCTGGTTAGCTGGTAACCAGGGACGCTGATCTCTCTGCAAGTGACCGGAGCTCCGCCCAGCTGGTCAGCTTCAGCTTTCAGCGCGGCTCAGCTGAGCCGAGGCATATGCGTTTGGCTCGACTGAGCCGCTCGGCTAAGTTCGGGAGCTGTATGGGCTATTGTGAATAGCCCATACAGCAGCCCTTCGGTTCTACTGAACTGAAGGGGTCCTGGTGCCGAAGCTAGCCGAAGGATCGGCCGAAGCTACGGCTAGATCCTTCAGCTGCTTCGTGAATAGACCCCTTAGTGTTAAGCATTGGAGAAAAAGATACAGAATAGTCATTAGTGCTAAAGTGAGGTGCAGAATAAACCCATAACCTCACTCATTAAACACTAGAGTTGCATTTTTAATGGAGCACCCCGCCCCCCCCCAATCTATCTGTCCATCTGTCCCAAAGCATAAATAAATACATGGCTACATGTCTAAATTTTAGGATAGTTTGTAGATGCAGAAAGAAAATATATTTTAGGTTCCAACAGTGCACTTTGAAAATAGGAAAATGAAGTAGAGAGTAATTTATGCACACAAGTGAAAATATTAGAGGCTGATCAGTGCTGAGGTCCAATGTGAGTTTATTGTAATTTGTCATCATCATGCTAATGTTGACCCAGAATGTGTGCCAGCATTTCCGAAAACCTCAAAACAATTATTCATTTGTAGCGCTAACCCCCACAGGAGCCGCTAGTGCCCAGTTCACTTCTAGTCAGTCTAGGGTTTGATCTGCCCAATAGCCCCAACCGCCCTTCTTCTGGTGCCCATAAGCTGATGTCCACTCCAGTAGTAAGATGCTAAATAAATTATTTATTGAACATTCTCACTGGGGAGAGAGGGTAGAGGGGTTTTATGTATCCAGGGGTAGCCATCAGGAGCTCAAGACTCACCGGACCTTGTAGAAGTATTAGTGTAGATCCACCTGGGAGACATCAGATTACCACTGATGCGACAGACAGACAGGATGGACGCAGATCCTCAATCACAGGAAAGACACCAACCATGCTCCTGAAGTCCACTTAGTTCCAAGGTACCTCAAGAGCCTTCACTGGTCCCGGTTCTCTTCCTCTTTCAGCATCCCAGGCCTCCTCACACCAGCCCATGCCCAGCCCCAGGCCGCGGCCTAGCCTGGGGGGCAGGCTGAACAGGACCCAGCCCTAATCCATGGCTGGTCCCAGATAGTCTCAGCACATGGCAGATCCCACCAGTATATGTACCCTATCCCAGCATGCACCGCTGGCTGAGAGAAGCCCACTAATTGGCTGCTGTACTGTACATACGTTACAGTATCTTTCATTGGCTGTCCCACAATATGACAGCGTCACACTCCGCCCAGGGGTACAGACAAGGCTAGACACCTGGGATTAACCAGATAATTGCCACTACAAATCCAGCCAGGCTGTCTACAGCCCTGGCTATCACTAAATGTTTAGTAGCCACATCACAGAAGGTGATGGGGGCTACACATTTATTAGATTGTTGTTCCATGGTTAAATTGTTACACTAGAAAGTAAGCACAAATTGTTACACTGACTAAATATCATCATGCACCCTACCAGGTGGAAGAATACGCTCACCTCTGACATCTGACTTAAAATGGAATGTAGTATATATATGCTGTGTGTATATATATATATATATATTCTTTCTTTATTGATAGTGTTAAAATGCTTTACATTTTTCATTCAGGTATATTGCATTTTTAATACTTTTAGCTAGCAGATGGGGCTTTATGCTCAGTTTCACATATTTACCAAGCTAAGCATAACTGCTCTGCAAAAATATTTTGTTTTGTTTCTATGAGGTGAAGCTCAAATTGTACATACAGCTGGAGTTTACACCTTAAGTTGTTCACATTCTTCCTCCCTGCTCTTTTCATAGGGCATTTCAATAACTCAGAATGCCTTGTAATATTAGTATCATCAGTGCACCTTGTATTAAATATGTATTTGTAAGATAACGATTCGATCTCAAATAATTAAAATGATAAAAACAGTTCAAAAATATTGAAATGTGTTTTTTTTTTATAATATTGATCGAAACCTATTTAAAACAAAGACTAAAAGAGTCTGCTTCTGCAAGTCCTGTTACAAGAACAAGGTGGATGCTTGAAATCCTTCACTAGCTTCAGCCAATATTGATGTATACACATATATTTATTTTAGCAACAAAAAGCTGATGCAATAATTTCACAGCGAATTCACACAAAATTCCCATAGCAAAGGTCCACATGATAATATTTTTTTTATCTCCTCTCATGTTGTTTCCAAAAACATAACAAAATTAACTTTTTAATAAAGAAAAAACACTTTATGGTGTAATGTGGAGTCTGACCCACAGCATCATATCAGAAGTATATATACATAGTATTATATTTAGTTTTGCCAATCTGTCTATTATGTTGTGTGCACTATAGGGACTGCTAGATCAGTATATTTATCAAGAGACTATCATCAACTTTATTGAAGTAACATACTGCAATATACAGCTATGTTTAAGGATTTAATATCATTTTAATACGTTGGTATGTGTAGAATAAAGATATTATTTTATCAGGACATCACAGCTTTATAGAGAAAGATACCAAAATAGACATGTACTTTTTATTTCATTCAGAATGCAAATTTGGAAGCAATTTTGTGAATTTGGACATTCTAATGCATCCCAATGTCTGAATCCCAATGAGGCTGAATGCAAACAAATCGGAATGTTCTTTAAGGAAATTTTGTATCATCCAAATTTCTTTCAAAATTAAACTAATTCATACAAGTGACTGTTTTCTGGCCAATCAGAAAAAAATGTCCGAAACTAAATTCCAAAAGATCCGAATAAGACCCAAACAAATAAAAAATCTGAAACAAAACACATTTTTTGCCGGCTTACATGTCTATACCAAAATACTTGAAGAGCTGGCTTCAGTTTGGTAACCCCATGTGTTGCAGCATTTTGAGTCAGATGACAGAGATGAATATCGATTTGTGGCACTTTGTCATTAACAGTAAAAATGTGCAGATGCTTTGTGTGTGTAGTAAATAGAAAGCAACCCTGACATTATCAGCAGTGACCTAGAAGTGTTAAATACTGATGGTGGTCAGAAATATTCAACACTTTTGTTTAGTGCTGATAGTGAGAGGGTTGCTGTGTCCAAGACTCTAGGGGGTTGGTGTAATAAAGGCACTGCTCACTTTGCAAGGGGATTTTCCCTTGGTTTTGTTAATGTGGGGAAAATTCACTTTGCAAAGAATATCCGATCACCAGTAAGACAAATTTAAAAAATATATATTTTTTGCTTGTACATGATTAGCTTATGAAAGTCAGCAGAGATTTACCTCATTCACTAAGCTAAAGGAAAATTCCCTTGCAAAGTGAATAGCCTATTTGCTCTTGGTAAATAAGTCCCTAAGAATCTAGTTCATTAATGGTAAGGGAATGCCAAACTCTTTACTAGCAGATGTGTAACACTTAGGGTTAGATGAAAGTAGTCACTCGCACTCCATGATATTAAAGTCAATGCTGTTTATTGACTGAGATAACACACATCTCCTTAGCAACGTTTTGAGACCATGCGGTCCTGTCCTCAGGCAAACAGAAAGGTCTACTTGGGGGTCTATTCATGAAGCAGCCGAAGGATCTAGCCGTAGCTTCGGCCGATCCTTCGGCTAGCTTCGGCCCCAGGACCCCTTCGGTTCAATAGAACCGAAGGGCTGCTGTACCGGCTATTCACTATAGGCCGTACAGCTCCCGAACTTGGCCGAGCAGCTCAGTCGAGCCGAACGCATATGCCTCGGCTCGGCTGAGCCGCGCTGACAGCCTGCTTCTGACAGCTGGGCATAGCCAATAGGAATCAAGCAATGCATTCCTATGGCCAAAAATGATTTTATTTTTTTCTATTCTGACGGCTCCGTGTCAGAATAAAAAAAAAAGAAAAAGTGTTTCTCTACTGGGCGGCCGGGATCGGGAGACTCCCGGAGCGCCCGGGAGTTTTTTTTTTCTGGAGATCAGAGGCTGAAATAAGCCGTACCAGCCTGAAGTGAATAGCCGAACAGCGTTCGGCTCACTTCGCTTTAGGTCGCTCATTCACTCGGCTGCCTACGGCAGCTTAGTGAATAGACCCCTTAGTAAGCATTTTGTGCCATAGTGCATATTTTTTTTGTTGTAAAAAAAATTAGAAAAATTATTTTAAAGGAACAAATTAAATTTTTATTTAAATGAATATAGCATATAAAATTCTACACAAGTCATTTTGTAATTTAATGTTAAATTAGAATATTAAAACAAAATGTAAAATAAAAAAAGTGAATTAACATTTAAAGCAATATTGCAACTTGGGGGCATTCTGTACACTGTTATTGTATGGAAAGTCCTCAGAAATTTAATTTTCTGCTTGCGTGCGCATTGATTTTCTCAAAAGTCTTCACTAAGATACAAGATACATCCCTGGCAAGAGAAAGTTCCCTAACTCGTGTCTACTAAATGGATGCAGACACTGCAGCTTTCTTCATTAAAGCACTGAGATTTGCTCAGGTGTTTCTATTGAGCACAGACCCTCCCATTCAGTCTAAAAAGACATGCTAAAACAAACAGCTATTTCTTCAAAACTAAAAATCGGAATCTGCATCACAGTTTGTTAAAGGGCAAGTGCACTTTAAACCAAAGTCCACTTATGTTTTTTGCCCCCTTCCCTAACCTAACCCACTCCAGAGGTGCATACTTACCTTGATATGAGGGCAGTGGTCACACTGTTTGTTTACATCCAGATTCCTGGAAATGCCAGCACATTACAGACTCATAGGCGCTAGCCTAGGGACGCAACCCCATATAAGTCTATATTGTACTAATGTGAAAGCATAGCCAGCACAGTGAAGACTTGAACTGCTGGATGTGACCAGCATCTGTGGAGGGGAAAGGGAATGAATGCACTTTGTTTTAAGGTGCACCTATCCTTTAAAACCCTTGCAATATACAGGCATGTGAAAAAGAACCCCTATTTGAATTCTATGCTTTTAAGTATCAGGACATAATAAAAATCATCTAGTCCTTATGATTAACTTCGGAATAATCTTCCTCAGTGTAGAATGGACTTTTAACTGGTTGGAAATTGCCTTATAACCCTTCCCAGATTGATGTGCAGCAACAATTGCTTCCCTAAGATAATTACTGATGTCTTGCCTCCTTGGCATTGTATTAACACACACCTGAATGCTCCAGACAAGCAAACTGCTAAAACTTCAGCTTTTATAGAGGTGGTCACATTTGCTGATGGTCAAAAAATCAAAGAAATTTGATTAGCAGGACCTGGCTGCTACTTAGCCTCTTAATTCCTATGGAAGCAGTAATGGTGTACTTAGTATTTCACACATGGCTTCTCCATTTTGGCTTTTTAAATTGTAAAATAAATAATGACACAGTGTAATATGTCATGTGGTTTTGATCATTGACTTAATTTTAAGACCGGCTAAGGACCAGATAATTTTTATTATGTCCTGATACATAAAACCACAGAATTCAAAGAGGGTGTAATCTCTATTTCACACAACTGTACATTGATCACCGAAAGAGGATTGTTTTTTCTTAACAAAAGTGGAGTCAAGCTGGCCATATACCTATAGATTATCGGCATATTCTCTATGGTCAGATGGAAAAAGTGCAACAGATTTCTCCATCTACACTCAACTGTGTGGATGGAGGAATCTTCCGCTGGGCCAAGCTTCAGTATCTTGCTAGTCAGCCCCACTGGTTCTCAAAATACCTAAACAATCTAATTGGATGCAGGCATCACATGTCACAATCACATGTTTTGAGAGCCAGTGGGACCAACTAGGAAGATACTGAAGCTTGGCTCAGCGGGAGATTCCTCCATCCACACAGTTTAGCGTAGATGGAGGAATCTGTGGCACTTTTTCCATCTGACCATAGAAAATCTGCAGATAATCTATAGATTATTGACCAGCTTTACACTTTAAACAATTATTGGAGGGAACAGTATATTTTCTCTTGACCAACAGATTATTTGTAATTCAGGCCCTAACCCATATAAACATCTTACAGAAATGTCTAAAAATATTTACCTGATTGGGGTAAATTAACCTCAAACACAGGATTTAGATATGTCGTGGCTGCATTGCTCACAGCCTGAAGCTGATGGGGTTCCAGTATCAGCTCTTGCATATATAAAACACATGTTAAACGTCTTTGAAGGTGTTCTCATTTTATAGTTACATGAAATATATTAAATCTATGCTTATCTCAGCAAATTGTAAATGTAATTCTGCAAAGCATAGCTACAAAAATGCCTAGCAGGCAAATTTTTCAAATTAGTCTAAGATTTTTGTGCTACAGTATTTGTAAAATTTCATATATAATCACATGTTGTGATTAATATAATCATTTGAAAGTTGAGAACAAATAATACAATTTTACTGTTAATGGGTCTAAGGATGCATTTAAAATTAGGAAGAGCAGAGTGCACAGCAAACTGTCAAGTCAGCATCCTCTACAGCATAGCATTACTTTTGTAGCAAATAGAAGCTTAATAACTGTATCCCATTTCAATCTTTTAATTTTTTCATAAAATAATGAAAATTATAGTTAAAAGCTTCCTTTTCTATTAATAACAAGGATAACTTTCTGCAGATGCATTATTGTTCAAGAAAAAAAGTTTATTAAGGTAAAACTATGTTGGTTTTAGGGCAATATTATTTGACTTATTTTTAAGATTTTAAAGTGATGTTTTATATTGTTTTTACTATTTCCAAAAATAATGTAATTGTACAAATAAAATAGTAATACAGGGTACCCCCATTACACTAGTTTCTTGTTGTTGTTGAAATTCAATAAACCAGAAGCTTTGAGCAAAGTAGTGAATATTAGAATGGTAAACATGTTAAAACGATCCTAAAGCTTCACCTGCTGGATGAATATAATGAATATGAAATATTAATATGCAATATCTATAATTGATGGACTAAAAATAATAAGCATGTTTACTAATTACATTTTTCATTTTGAGAAATATAAATTAATAAAGGAGAATATCATGAAAGGAAATATAATATGTTATGTACATATATACAAAAAATTAGGGTTGCACAGATACCAAGTACAGTACTCGGTACAAGTACGAGTACATGTACCAATACTTTTGAGCTCCAAGACTACACTAGAGAAAATTTAAAAAATTAGGAGGCGGCTGTCATTGGTATGGAGCACACGGAGCTCCTGGGATTTGTACATCTCTGTTTTAATGTATGATTTTGTTTTTATAAATATAAATAAAGGGATGTACAGATACCAGTTTTGTGAGTACGAGTACTTGCCGAGTACTTACAAGTACGAGTACTGATACATTTTTGTTTATTGTCATGTGACAGTTTTTCTTAAACAATACAGTCTAATGATTTCATGAATGAATAGTATTTACAGACAAAATGTTGCAGTTGCTACTAATTCTGAAAATGAAAATGTTGCCATATGTATATCTAAATTCCTTTAAAGCAATGCCTTTAATGAAAATTGCAGATAGCTTCCCTTTATCTAAGTTGGCTGAAGGCATGCAACAGACTATGTGATGCATAGCATAGCCAATATACTGTATATAGTACCAAATATTTTGAAAATGTTGACACTCAGTAACACCCTCTTTAAACTAATATCTCATTTTTGAATGTATGTAGTTGTAACAAATTTGGTGGGTGGGTCCTGAATGCTGCAGAGTGGCACTACACAATAAAGGTTACTCTCCTGTTAGCCCAGGTTGGCATGATGACATGCCCCCTCAGGGAGCTATGCAAACCTGGGTTAAGTGAGTTGAATATTGCTGACTATCTTTCAGCCTGGAAGACTTGCAGAATCTAGTGGCGGAGAAGAAACAGTGAGGAAGGCAGCTCCAGATTTAAGGTGAGTATTTATTTTTGCAGGCCCTGGGCTTTTAATTTTTTTTTTACAAAAAATGACTAGGCTTTTTCCTTTAAATGACACTGAAGATTCAGTGTTATTTAGATTTCAGCTAAAATGTAAATAAATGGATACATAATTTATTATTTAGCTTGGATCATCTGTTGATACATGTGGGTGTATATACACTTCAAAGTGTTTCTTTAGAACTCTAACATGAGAAGATGGAAGATGGAAGCAATACTACAAAGCTGGCACATCATAAAACTAAGCTGATATATATTACTGTAAATATACTGAGGAAGTTTGTAGGTGCAGATTCTAGGTTTGATTCTGTTCATATTCATTTGATCCATAATTCTTAAAAATATGATATGTTTCCGCTAATGTATAAAATTTAAATAGACTGGCAACTTACAGAATCTCATTCTGTGATTGCATAAATAAATGTGACATTTCAGTATGACCGGTTAGGGAAGTACAAAGGGCTGAGTGACATTGTAAAGCCCATATCTCTGAAACAAATTAAATGCCATAAAAGCACTTGAAAGAAGACATTTACTTTTATAATAATAATTGCTGTAATTATTACAAAAAAAATTTACAAAGCATGCCTGCTGGTTATCAGGGAGGAGAAAAACAGTTGCAACTACAGTGTATCAAAATTTGAATTTAACAACATAAGACTGTCAAGGCAGTGTTAACAGACAAGCCATTTAGCAGCACCAATATTCCCTGAAGGAGTTCCCATCTAAGAGCAATGCACAGATGTCAGCAAGTAGCAAATGTCAAAACCCTACATCTGAAAGGATTTCACATTAATAAATGCTAGAGATTATTACCAACATTAATGGATTCTTTAGGAAATTAGAACAACTTATTTTAACATCCAACAGGAAATGTAAGAGATGGAAAGGTGAACATACATTCTTAATATAAAATCTTACCACTTTTATGGTGACATTTGTTCCTTTAAATGAGACCTGTTCAAGGAAAAATAAGGATGCTACTATTTTTGACCTTCTTCTCCTTAAAATTCTAGCTACCTGCCTGTCTCTGGTTTCAATACTGTCTGAGATTATTGCAGAGCAAGCAATTAAGATAGGAAGGTCTGTGCTCCTATTCTGCATATTTATTTCTGTCCAATCACTATATTACCCTATTTTATATTAGACATGTGCACTGCCAAAAAATTTGTTTAGTTTCGTTTCGTTTTGAATTCGTATTTGTGTTATTTTGTTTTTCGGGATTCGGGTGTGAAAGTCAATTCGCATTCGGAATTCGGATTCGGACGAAATTCGTTAGCGGTAGTTCGTTCGAACGTTCGTTTCGTTTTCGTTTCTTATTCGTTTCGTTCATACGTTCGTTCGTTTGCAGCAAAGTGACATTTGAGGAGGGAAAATGTTTTTCTCCTTCTCTAATGTCACTTTGCTCCAACGAACGAAACGAATAAGAAACGAAAACGAACGTTCGAACGAACTACCGCTAACGAATTTCGGAAATGGAAATTCGGATTCGTTTGCATTCGTTATATCTGTAATTCGGATACATCTGAATGTCCGAATTTCCGTCCGAATTTCGATTCAGAACGAAACGAATCGCACATGTCTATTTTATATCTACAGTCTTAAAAGAGGATGGACGTATATGAACATATATGCACCCTAAACACATCTTGTTTGTACTGGGTTATTATCATGAGAATCTGTAAGAATTATTTCCTGAGGTAATGACATTGTTCTATAGGTTTTTAGACTTAATTATAGGGTATACATATGATTTCTAGACTCTCTCATTGACAGACATTGACACTCCCATGGTATGTAGATTGCCCCAATATGACACCACATGTGTGATGATGTATTTCTGTGTTTTCTATAATTATGTACTTGTATATAATTTTGTTATATATTAATAATTTGTATTGTAATATTACTGAGTGATTATCAGCATACTCTGGAAAGAGTTGGCATCTTGGCAGATTGTAAAAGCTATGTAGTAGAAATAGTATTTGGCAGCCATATGGGTACTTTTGTGAGATGGTGTACAGCCTTGTGAATTCCTTTCGCGAGAACATACAAAACGCTTTCTTTTAAACGCTTTGTGTATTTGTGTATGCATGTGAATACACTTTTGTCTTCTTTTTCTATTCCTGTTGTAAGTCAGTACAGAAGCCTTTGGATCAGAATGACAACCAAGGTATTAGTATTTTCATAACGTGACATCAGCAATTAAAGACTGCATACTTCCTCAATATAGTAATCTCTTTAAAAATGTGTATGCCAGGCAAAATGCATCCTATCATCATATGTGCACTATTTACATTCCATGCATATAATATAATTGGACTGATATTTCAATTTTTAGCAACATTCCCTTCCTACACCTCCTATATTTTGACAAGCCTAGGAGACAAAATTATCTACCAATGCAACTGAAGGTGAGACCTGAGATGAAGGCTACATTTGCAACCTACCAAGTAGGTATGATTTGGTATTCCTGTGTCAGGAACTTGCAATTATCTGATGCAGAAATTCCAAATCTTCTATTTACAAGTGACAGCTGTCACCCATTCAAGTTAAGGATCTGGTGACAGTGGCTGTATTTGAAAGTGGCAGAATGCTAGCACACATCAATGGTGCATCCAGGGATAGTGATTGATTCCTAACCGCATGTAATCATATTACATACGATTACATGTGGTATGCCAGCATTCGGCCACTGTCACCAGATCATTAACTTGAACAGGGCCACTTGTAAATAGAAGGTTTGGAATTTCTGCTGCAGCAAATCACAAGGTCTAGATGCAGGAAAGCTAAATCATATCTACTTGGTGGGTGTGAATGAGGGCTTACACTTTACCATTCAGATATTGGAGGGAATCATCCAAATATTTTGAAAATGTTGACACTCAGTAACACCCTCTTTAAACTAATATCTCATTTTTGAATGTATATAGTTGTAACAAATTTGTTTACCATAATTGTTTCACATGTGCATAAATTTAAAGCAGAACTAATATCCACTGCACTCCCCTCTAGTGAAGCAATGTCCTTGATCTCCCTCTCTACTGCTGAAATCTTTGAAGGTCCTCTTCGGAGTTTGCCATCTTCAGCCATCTTACATTGGATGATGTAAACCCCTGCCCATGCACATGGAAATTAATTCATTTTGGTATATCTGCAGCACAGTCTACAATCTAAAGAAACTTGCTATAGGCTGTTAAAAAGAGACATATAGAACCTCTTCTGCAATAAATGACTCTTCTAATTCTTGCATAGCTCCTTTCTAGCTGAGTTTCTTTCGTGTTTTCTCTTAAATATTCCTTCCAACAAATGTAGTTTTGCTTCACTGACTCTTTGCGGCACTTCGAGAACATGCTCGTCTAGCTGAAGTTGCTAAGAGACATTGCAGATTATAATCTAAACAGGGTTTTCAGTTGGAAACAGGCCCTCCGACGTCACTCCACGCATAAACCCAATCCAGTTTCCCTTCTAGCCATACATCCTGTACCATCTGCCAGAGTGGAAGCTCGTGCATGGGACGATGATTCCCTCCAATATAATCCCGTACCAGCTCAGTGGCCGGTGGACAAAATAGCAGTTAAGCAAAAGAAGCAGATTAACTCATCTATCCCTAGTCCCCCTCCTCCACCCACCCCCACTCCTTCCAATTTAGTTTTAAGCACCACACCAATTCACATGCAACTGTTTGAAAACCAAAGAGAAGCCCTGGATATAACCACAGCAACGCAGACCCAAGATCACGAGCCACTGAATATCTCCACCAATTCTTTTTTAGAGCAGGGAACTCTAATGACTCTAAATACCAAACGAAAAAAATGAGAAGAGGGATTAGAGGAGGAAAAGGTAGCAAAAATGTCAAAAAAAGAAAAGGAGTTACCAATAACTCTACAATAAAAATGTTCAACGTGTCCAAACATAGTCTTACTCCCAGTGAAATGACGTTACTTAAAAAATTTCTTAACTTTGCCCCAGATGCAAAACCAGACCCGTTCACTCTCTTTAAGGATCTTAATAGATTTATCAGGTTATTGACTCTGCCAAGACACTATTCTAATAATACCACAACAATTCCTCCCATGGTTGCTCCCCCCAATATTTCCTTTGAACTAGAGGTGGCTTTAGACACCCTTGAGAAACAAGATGGGGATGTTTTACAAACACTTTATGAATTAGTGGATCAGAACCCCACGTTTGAATTTCACCTGGAGACCTTCCTGATTCCAGAAATCTTACATACCACCCTTAGACCAAAATCCACTTTTTTCCCCGACACACTCTAAGGGCCCCTTCATAGACACATTTTACCATGTGGTCTATGCAGATCTCCTTGATGTGTGTAGAAAAGCTAAACACCATCATAATCTCACCCCCCTCGAAAACAGTAATACGCCATATTTTTATCACCTACCCAAGATTCATAAGGACAGTCAAAATCCCCCTGGACGACCAATCATTGCAAGTACCAATAGTTTGACAAGTAGTCTTTCTAAGTATATAGACCATTTTTTGCAATCAATAGTGTCTTCACTTCCATCATACATTAAAGACTCAGGACATCTGATCAACATCTTATCCACGTATACATGGGACCAGAACTACAGCTGGGTCTCCCTAGATGTTAGCTCCCTATATACATCTATTCCTCATTCAGTGGGCCTCAATGCCTTACAATTCTTTTTGGGACAGTCATCGATTAATTACCACTAGGTCCAGTTCCTTCTAAGCAGCACTGAATTTACATTAACACACAATTATTTTTCCTTTTTGGGAACATTTTACCTTCAGACCCAAGGGACAGCAATGGGGGCTAATTATGCCCCCAGTTACGCCAATCTGACCATGGGCCATTGGGTAGCCCTGCACATCTGGGAACACAACCCGTTTGCCAACAGGCTCATATATTATGGTAGATATATTGATGACATCTTAATCATCTGGGACGGCCCTCCTGAAAGTGTCTCCGAATTTCTAACATATTGCAACGGAAACAACTTTGGCCTGTCATTTACGCACGAGGTCAACAGCACTAGGTTAGTGTTCCTTGATCTGGAGCTGTACTTCATAGACCACAAAATAGTCACCACAAAACCATGTCAAACCAATGGGTGGAAACTCTTATCTACACTACAACAGTTACCACCACCCCCGATGGAAAAACAATATACCAGAGAGCCAATTCTGTAGGTTAAAAAGGAACTGTACACAGGACACCGACTATATTACATCTAGTCAACTTCTCCTTGATCAATTCAGGGATAAAGAGTACACGAAGGAACTCATTACTGAGGCACACTCCAAATACTTCGACCCTAAACCAGATGCAGAAAACAGGGAGGGCAACAGTAATGAGAACGGAAATACGAATGACATCAGATTCATTATCTTTTAACAATAGTTGTAAAGCGATTCAAAAGGCTGTTAACAGCCATTGGCACATCCTACAGAAAGATCCCAGATTGGGCCCCTATTTACCTCCCAAACCCTCGATCAATTTCAGGAAAACAAAAAATGTAAAGAACAGGGTAGGACCGAGTCGCTCATTCCAAGCACTCAAAGTTGCACCAGAACACTTTTTTTTTGATAATAGGGTTTGCATTTTTCAATGCAAAAAACTAGGGATGCACCGATACCGATACAAGCATCGGTATCGGCGGCGATACCGATACAAAAAAAGAGTACCTGTGCCACGTCCGTCATCTTCAGGGACCCGAAACCGCTGCACACAGGACCTCCATCGCGACAAAAAACCTAGGTGCCTCACCTGTCAGTTCATTCAGCACGAACAGACCCAGTTTATTGACCATCTTGATAAGGTACATCATATAAATCAGTTTATCACATGCTCCCATGATCATGTGGTATATGGACTCACCTGTCCCTGTGGATTGATGTATGTTGGTCGCACCATACGCCCATTGCAGGCCAGAATTGGGGACCACAGGCGTCTCATTGTGAAGGGCGACATTGAACATAGTGTCCCAAGACATTTCGCGGTCAAACGCCAAAAAAGGATCCAGGACCTTAAGGTGTTTGGAATCGAACACATTCCCACACACCAATCTCCTTTGGAACGCTTTCATTCACTGTGTAGGAGAGAGACGTTTTGGATCTATAAACTTAACACCTTGACATCTAATGGGTTGAATGAAGAAATTGAAATTCACATGATTCTCTAATAGGTCAACATTCATTGAATCACCATAAGCAAAGAAAAAACAGCTGGCCCTCCCCGTCTCATGATATAGGGCTTTTGAGGTTTGTAAACAACAAAAGTGTTGTGGAAGCACTCCAACATGCACATGGGTGTGCACACACCGGTGGGTTTCTGATATAGTGGGCACACCGGCATGTCTTGGTGCTATTTTAACTATATAGATCTCCACATGCTCCCTATCCCTGGTGCACAGGGAAATCATGCGGATGCTTATATGACTATGTGGTGCTACCCATAATACCCACACTGGGAGGAGGTAGTTGCCTCATAGCAGTTTTATAGTTTTAGATCTCTTCCCATTTGCTAGGGACCACCATTGTTTTTAAAGATACTCCTTGGAAATTATATTCCAATTGTTCATTATGCAGGACCTATATGTTGTTTTGAATTTTGAATTTTAATTTCTATTTCTAATTTTAATATATTAAAGATTTTTAGAAATATCTTTTGATAAATTGATACACAATCCATACTCTGTGCATTAACAAACGGCACAGTGTGTCATTCAGCCGACTGACATCCAAAGCTCTCCTTCTCCAGCGGCCGCGGCTCGGCCTGGCCAGCCAAGTACGCGGATGCGGGCGACAGACCTCACATTCCAGATTCGGCCCAGCATCTATCAGACATCCACCACGGATCTGAGAATACTAAGAGACCTCTGATGCCACATTAAAAACGGGGGACATCTCAACTGTAAGTAGCATACCAATCACTCCATTGCTATTCATCTAGCCAGTTACATCAGGCTTCCCAGCACTGTTTTAGGTAGTTGCGCTCTTCAGCTAATTGTATTAGCTGATTTTCAAGATTCTCCTGTAGCACCACAGTTCAAAACTGATGATTTTTCATCTTAAGGTGGCCATACACTCTACAACCATCGCAAGACTTTAGTCTTGCGATGGTTGTACAGGGATTTAAAAAAACGTACGATCTGCCTATCTTGGACAGGCAGATCGCACTCTCGATCATCGCAAGCCCGCCCCCCTGGGGGGCGGGCTTCCGATGACCGCAATGCTGAACGGGCAGTGTGCGCGTGCGCACACCGGCCCGTTCGGCATTTGTCTTCCGAGCACCGTTCTAACCAGCCGAGAATCGTACGATTCCCGGCTGGTTTTCGAACATGCTGGTTCGACAGAAGACGTGCGACCGTACAGTAGAAACGGTCGCACGTCTCCGTTCACACTGCTCGATTATCGTACAAAAAACCGATCGCATGCGATTATCTTATGATAATCGTGCAGTGTATGGGCACCTTTAGAGACATTGGAGTTGATTTACCAAAGGCAAAAAGGCTGTTACTGACCAAGGTAATTTTGACTTTGCCATGGACTTTTCCCTTAGCTTAGTGAACGAGGTGAAACTCTGTTATCATCCAATCAGGTGCAAACAAAAATTAGTTTTTTTTATTTTCCATGAATGTGATTGGGTATTCTTTGCAAAATGAATTCATAATTATAAACACATTCAGAAAACTAAGGAAAAATTCCCTTGCAAACAGCCTGTTTGCCTTTAGTTAATCAACCTGACCTCTTTTACAAGAGTGTTTCTATGAGGTTGTCATGCTCGACTCGATTGAATACTTACTAATTGGCAAAGTCAATGAAGCACAGATATGTTTCCTGTTTGTTGATATGATTTTCTTGCAGGTTAATCAGTGTGGTGGTACTCTTGATGATCCCATTTTTGGGGATTTTGATCCCATATGGTTGCAGATTACTTTTTATTAAACCTTCATCACGATTGGTATCATGGCAATTCTCCAATTTCAAAGAAGGAGTATCCTGATAAATTAGTGGGATTATAAGTGATAGCTTTTCAGTAAGTTTCTCATTTAGTTCTTCAAATAACATTAAGCTATGGAATGTCCCTTTAGTTTTAAAAGAGAAAGGTATGTCATGCAAAACTATGCAAAAAATAGACTGTGTTGTTCTGTTAATATAAAAACGTTTCCCGGATTTTCCCACTGCTTTTGCATGCCCACAACACGGCAAAGGATAAAAACAATGGAAAGCAATGACAACTGTAGCTTGGAATGCATTATGAGAAATGAGGCTATAGCCCAGGTATTTGGAAAAGTATTGGTAGTTGCAGCACTTAGAAATCTTCAAAGCAATGGAGGAAGCAAGGAATAAAAGAATAGGCTGAACCAAGGATTACTTCAAGGCAGTGAGTTTTCATATTATGTTTTAGGTAAATCCAAGACATCCATGAGGAAATGGGCGATACATAATATAAGACAAATGTATAGGGCAGAGGGAACCAGATCAGGAATGGGTATCACCTGCCTTATATGTGGAAGAAAAATAAGGAACTTATTTACCCTATTTAATTTATCCAATGGGAGTGCAGAATTTGCCATAGCAGAGGGTGAGTAAGAGTGCAAAATGGTGAAGAGTATGGGAAAAAAGTAATTTAGTTTTGCCTCTAACCAGGTTAATTGCCACTATCGTGGGTGCAGTTTCTGCTGAATGCATAGGATGAATTTTAGATTGAAAAGGCATTGAAAGTGATTCTGATATGTGATAGGGTTAGTCTGGTAAAACCTAGTATTCTGACTCCGATTGTTGTAATAGCGATTTATCCCTTGTGAGACCTCTATGCCTGGCCTGTATAAGTAGATTCAATCACTGAGGACATTCATTGTCAGCTGAACTCACCAATACCGTTTCATCCACAAAGATTGCTTTATTCTGCACATCAGACAACAGGATACAGCAGATGGATGGTTTTCAGTATTATGCGGTCAAAAGATGATGCCTTTCCTAGGGTACTATGCAGAGTACATGTGTCCTGATTACATGTGGCTGTTAGCTGTGGCCATGACACAGGAAATACTGACCAACAAGAAGGGTGGGGCTTACATACAGAGGAACTGTGTCATCGATCTCGGGGATATCAGGGAAGGTAACATGGAAAAATATATACATTACCACAAAAGGCCACTAGATGGCAGCATAGGAAATAACATATAAAACGTCCATAGAAAATGGTATAGAGAAAACAATCTATATAAAACTTCTATCTAAATAAACTTCTATGCCCCATTGGGGCGGCACACCTAGGGTCTAAAAAGCCTATGGAAGGGAAGATTAGATAATTGGCTAACACTAAAGAAAAGGGCAATAGTCATGAAAAAATCTTCACAATAGGAAGTATTATTGAGTGTTTGGAAGGAGGGAAGGGTATCCGTTGAAGGGGAGACATTAACAGTTCAGTCTGCATAGGAGTGTCAGTAAGAAATAGATAGAGATGTACAGTATTTTGCGGTCCATAAGACGCACCGGACCATAGGACGCAGCGAGGTCCGGCGCGCCTTATGGAGCACTCGAGACTGTAGCTTCTGTCACAGCTTCTATGACAGAAGCTTGACAGAAGCTGCAGTTAGTGACCGCTGAGACAGGTGGCGCTGTGATTACAGCGCCACGGTCTCAGTGATGACACAGAGCAGGCGAAGAACGTCTATTCTTCGTCTGCTCTATGGTTATCTCGATCGTCGCCGCTGCTCGGTTTTAATACGAGTGATCTCATTAGATCACTCGTATTAAACGAGCAGTGGCTCCTGCTGCTGAACTCGATTGCCGCCGCCGCTGCTCGGCTTTAATACGAGTGATCTCGTTAGATCACTCGTATTAAACGAGCAGTGGCTCCTACTACTCGCCTGGCGCCCGAAACTGCATGTCTCGGGCGTCGGTATTCGCTCCATAAGACGCAGGCACTTTTTCCCCCTCCTTTTGGGGGGAAAAAAGTGCGTCTTATGGAACGAAAAATACGGTAGTTATATGGGATTAATTCAAGTAGACAAGTTGCAGAGGCACTTATATCCTGCAGTAAAAGTTCTTCTAGATAGGAACACTGAATCAGAAACTCTGGTAGAACAACAAGCCTTTCTTTTTCTATTGGTTTTTCTTTTGTTTTCAGATATATGTCCATTGGTATATACTGAAGCATATTTATTTCTTAGTCAATAAACGCAGTAATGTATTCTAACAATTATTTGTAAGTTAATGGCCAGAGTGAGCTTTTACTTAAGTTTGGTTATTGATTGCTCCAGTGTCTATTACTCAGTAAAATAAATACTGTAGGCAAGAAAAAGGCAAAGGGTATATGGATCTTTATCTACTTTCGTGTCAAGTGTCTTTTGGTGAGTGTGAAGAAATGTCAATTCAGAGTGCAAATAAACAAAATAGAAAATGAACAACAGGGCTAAAATGCAAATTACGGGTGCACTCTGTGTACAAGGTAGAACATCAGTTAAAATCTCAGGAGCATAAACTGATAATTTATAGGACTTTATTTCAAGTCAATTTTTAAAGGACAACATAGCTGTACAACATACCCACTGAATCGGCACTGACTTTTAAACACCTATCAATACATTAAAGAGTAAATATAGTAATTTTCATGGGAGCTAATCTCACACAAATTAACCAAAAGATACAGAAGTGGTCCCTTTATCAATGCATGTCATTAAATGTTCTCTGGTTTTAATTGTTCACAAATCATACACTTTGAAAATGTTGCTTTATGATTGTAACATTGAAAGTGTTGATCAATCAAATCACAAAGCAACCTTTTCCCACATACCACAAGTACAAGAAGTTATTACAAACTGTTCAGACAATGATTTCTCCAAGGTGACCCCTTGATGTGATTTGCAGTGGAAAAAATCTGCAGTGATTCATAAATACATCATAGGCTTTTATAAGGTGTAGACAGATACACCTTTTGGATTAAAAAAAATCCAAATGTGGTAGATAACCAATTGAAAGCAACAAGGCTTTGAGAGCATTTGGGAGACTACTGGTGGTATAATTACCTTCACAGAGCTAAAAGATTACATCTTGAGTTAGGAATTCCCCTACTGCCTTGCAGGTTATGGAAAAGCTGGTCCATGACAAAGGGACATGACACATGATTTGGAACGGGTTTAATCTGAAAAGGATGTAAACATTGAGAAGACAAAATAAATTATTAAGACATATAAAATGTCAGCTTGAAGGTGAATCAGAAGAAGGAAAGTTAGGCACAGGATTTATAATACATCAGGTTTAACCTAAGCCCTGTCAATGAAACAAATGCATACTTGTACAGAGTGGGAGAAAACGGGAAAAAGCATATTATAAATGTAGCACTTCTCTCTTGGGGTGATGCGGAGTAGCCCACTAAGTAGGGTGGTAGTCTATCATTTCCATCTCAGGGTTTGGTTCTTGGTAAATGGTGGGGTGAAAAATAAGTTGGGCATCAGTCACTTTAGTTTTTTTGCCTTTTATTGCTGAACTTAATTCAAGGAGAAATGTTTTAGGGGCACTGGATATACAAAAATAGCACAACAATACTGTGAACAGGTATCCTGGTAGTAGCAGTAGTAGTAATGAGACCCTTTAAGAGTAGTCTCTTGGAATGCACGGTCCCTGTCAGAGCAGTCAAGCAGATCTATAGTGCTGTAAAAGCAGACACATTCTATCCTTTAAATTGCAGTGGCTCTAATAAATCTGGCTATTGACCCTCTGATAATAGTAGTCAAAGATACCTTGGTATGTGGGCAAAAAATGCCTCTTACAATGCCCAGACAGCAGCTTCTACCCAGATCCTCTGGGCTGCGGTACTCTTCAGCAAGAAGATACCTTTTCCAACCCAACTACCTCCAGACATCTACACCAGCAGGTCCTTAGGCTCCTACCACATGCTTCAAGCCGAGGCAAGGCCCAGGTAAAGAGACACTCTAAACACACATCTTCTCCAAGCAAAAGCTCAGGAGACAGAGAATCTCTGAAAAGGTGACCGAAATATTTATCATCTTCTGTAACCATACCTCTGAAAAAAGAGATTCATTACTCAGCAATTGTCCATTCCACTTTAACTACTGGAACCTTTTTACAGTAACAGGCAAAAGCAAACAACCCACTCTTCTTAGGGATGATCTACAGAGCCTAGAAAAAGGTGCTCAGGCTGGTTATAGCCTAACAAAAACACACACTAAGGGGGTTATTCTCAAAGCTTGCGAAGGCAGTCGAGTGAATAATTGAGCCGAAGTGAGCAGAGCCGAACAACGTTCAGCTATTCACTACGGCTCAGTACGGCTGATTTCAGCCGTACATCGGCTGCATTCAGCTGCACTTTGGTTCAGCCAAACATGCTCTGCAAAGTGGATCGGCTGAGCTGAAGCTTCCGCAGCTCACTCTCTGCCATTCACCCCTATTCACAAAGGGGCCGAACGGCAGTGAGTGAATAGACGAATGCCGCCAAGCAGAATAGAAAATAGTGAAAAAAGTTGGGAAAATATTTTTAAAAATGTAAATAAATATTCAATTTATAAAATAAATAAAGAGTGTGCGCATCTTTACACAGTGACAGAGCATTGATTTGTCACAATACTTATTACAGATCCAGGTCTGGATTTACAGAAATTAAGCCAATCTCACAGCAGATATAATTGTGTTTTTAGTGACCCTCCTATAAAGTCCCTTCACACCTCCAAGTGATCTGAAGCAGGTCTTCAATGCAATTTTCCCATTGTTGCATTCAGTCTGGTTAAGACATGCAAATGTGGAAAAGTAACTTTTTGAAAATAAGTGCTTTCACAACTAGGAAAGCTATAGTTAGTGAATTCTTAGGCCATCATCACAATGGCAGGTGAGCGGTGGGATCAGAAAGACATCAAATTTGGGGTCTGTTTCCTGGGAAGCAAACCTGCCTAAGACATGCACAGAGCTGTATGTGCAGCCAACGTGGGGGCAGTTGTTGCTATACATTAAGTAAGGTACATGCAGAGAAGTTATCTTGACATCACAGAAATCAATTTCAAAAATTTCAGGTTAGTCATTGTTTTCATTGATCATGCTAATGAATTGGTTAAAGGGTTCCCGTGAGCCATGCTACTGAAATGATGGCACTGCACGTTTATAATGTCACCTCATAGGTGTATTATTGAAATTATCGTTACAAAAACAATTGCTAGCAGCGACTGCGCATTGTTTTGTCTTACACTTTTAATGCAAAATATAGAAGTTTTAATTTGTAACCCCTTCATGATCCTCTACTTCATGTCCCACAGGGCAGTGCCAAGCACCCCATGCGCTTTGTTTGACAGTATTTATTTTCCAGCATGCGCCTCACCCTATAGGTTTCAATGGGGTGCGGATTGATGGGTTTTGACTTGCTGGACTTGGATGATGTAATTCTCATTCATGCACAATGGGATTCATTCATCCCAGTACCAAGGCATGCCAAGAAAGTACATTGAGCTTTGCAAGTGCAGCTTAGAATACATCGTAAAGCATGTTGCAAGGAGGAAGGTGTGTCTCTTCTACAATAAAAATTCTTCCTGCTCATGTTTTAAAGTGAATTCTGTGCTGCTTTATCAGTTTTTTTTTCTTGGGCAGCATTTCCAATAGAAAAAAAGTTTTTTGAGAGAAAGTGGGGCTTTCTAGGCACCAAGAAATGACAAGTTGTGAAACAATCCAAATTTTACAAAAAAATATATTTTATTTCATTACATTTTAATTTTATTTTGTTTAAAAAAAAGTTAATAGTAGAAAAAGGACAATATTAAAATTTAGCTGATTGCCTCTATTATCCACTCAAACACCAGGTTTCAGATATATTTAAACCTGATTCAAGACATACTATAAATATTTGATTGCATGATTCCAGAAAACACAGTAATAATTACATTCATTTTTTTCTTGGTTCCCCTTGATGTTTAAAAGTAGAACTAATTTTTATTTCAGCATTTCAATTAACTCTTTATTTAAAAAATAAACCATATACATCCTTTTTTTCCTGAAGTTTTCTAGCTAGTTTAGTGATGTCACAACAGCTTTAAATTCCAGAACTGATCAGCTCTTATCTGAGCCCAGCCTACATGATGACACCCCCCACAGACTGATCTCACAGCCTGTCATTTACATTCCCAGTGTTGCATTTTAGGACAAAACTGAAATAAATAAAAACAAAAAGGAAAATGATGTTTGAATTTACATAGTAAAAAAAGAAATAAAAAAATTAGAAAAATAATTGTTAGGGGGAGAAGGGAAGGAAGTAGTTAATGCAGTAATCAGAATACAATGGTACCTCGGTTCACGAACTTAATTGGTTCCACGATTCTGGTCGCAAACCCAATTGGTTGTGAACCGAATCACATTTTCCCATAGGGTTTAAATGTAAATCAGGTTAATTCTGAACCATATGAAAAAAAAATGTAACCACAAGTTTCTTTTTACCACCGTTCTTGCTCTGCACATTCTTGTCGCCTTCAATAACGCTGTGCACATTCTTGTCACCTTCATTATTGTGCTGCACTTTCTTTTTACCACCATTCTTGCTCTGCACATTCTTGTCACCTTCAATAATGCTCTGCACATCCTTGTCATCTTCATTAACGCTCTGCACATTCTTGTCACCTTCATTAATGCTCTGCACTTTCTTTTTCCCACCATGCCTGCTCTGCACTTTCTTGGGAGCCATGCTGTATTGAATACAGTAATACTGTACAGTATTGTGCTACAAAGCACACAAATAAAGCTTCACAGCAAGTGTCCACAGCCCTGTCTGTGACCGCAATCTTGAGTGCAGGAAGCCACGACCATGTGTCAGAGCGGGCATGGCCGCGGTCGTGTTCGTCACCCAAGGCAGAGTTCGCGAACGGAGGCAAAATTTTGACGAACTTAAAAATTTTGACTAACCCTATATTAGGGTTAACTTAATGTTAAAAAGGGCTTACATAGGACTACAGTTTGTTTATTATTTTATGTTTGGAAGGTTGCTTTAACTGATGTCATATGCATGTCAAGGTCACCTATTTGATCTACATATGGATTAAAATAGAAAAAAAGGGGGGAGGGAGGGGGATGGAGATTATCAATTTGATTATGCACTTTGTGAATACTTATTATTTCTATTTTTCTGTTCATGTTGATATTAAGTATTGTATTTTCACCAGAGAAAATGTTTTCCCTTTTTTGCCTCTTTTTTGCCTTCTTGTTCTTGTATTATTTTTTTTTATCTGAGTCTTTTCGTAGCTTTTAGATGTTCCTATTTCTGTGAGTTTTTTATAAGTAATTCTTATGTTGGGCAGCTGACTCAGATTGGACTGGATGTTGGAAACAATAGGTCAAGGTGGAATGTAAGGAGAATTTTCTTAAAGGAATAGAACAACAAATGTGAGACTCGAATGTATATAATAAGGAATAACTGTGTATTATGCTTTGGAATATGTCAATCTGGAAGCGGCTATTGATAGGTTTTTTTTATACACTTTGAAAAACCTTAAATAAAGAATGTATAAAAAAAGTAAAAAATAAATAAAATAGTGAGTACTAGGTGATAATTGCCAGTAATAGCAGTAATAGCAGCAGGGGAGCTACCACAGAAGGAAAAGAACAGGGCATAGGCTATCTGCACTAGAAACTTTGTTGACATTTTTATGGAATGTTTCCTATGGCCAAGGTCTTCAAGCATTAAAAAGAAGCCCTTGAGCTTCATTTCAGTGACTGAGCATTTTCTCTTTTTTCTCTCCCTAGTGATCAGAATGTAACACTGTAACTTTGTAGCAAGGCACAATGTAAGAGGTTGCAGCAGGGGATGATTGGTGTCAGACATTATTTAACACAGGCAAGAACTGCATAGACACCATTATTTACTTTACTGGATCTTCTCTAAGCTGGCGTCTCAGTCCAGGAAGTAGATTCTAGCCTTTGATGATGCCTAAACAAAAATGGTGCTGCCTTTCTAGAGAGAAAACGTATCAAATCATTTTTGGGTCATAGCTGTGATCTATTTAAAAGATAACAATTAACTTTAGAGGTTACACTTACATATTTTCCTACTATTCATGGGCTTAACTTGAAAAAATATATCTGATGCAAGCTTCACTTTAAAATAAAATTGACTTAAACAATTACAGATGTTTCCTGAGTTCTAAACCATTATAGTTTCCCTTTAAGTTCTGAAGGGGTTTGATTAAGCTCATATAATGCATATGGGGAGAATAGTGCAGGGGCACCCTATTTAAATGCAGAATGATTAAACACACTGCTTCAGACCACATAGGCGTGAAAGGACCTTATAGAAGGGTCACTAAAAACACAATTATATCTGCTGTGGGATCCGCTTGATTACTGTAAATCCAGACCTGGATCTGTAACTGCTAGGGTCCCTCAGGAAAGTGACTCTGAAGGGACTCAAAACCTTAGGGGTACTTGAACCCACAACCCCTGGTAGGACTTGAAACCACCACCTCTGGTAGGACTTAGCTTGTTAAGGTTTCCCTGGATTCAATCATGCTGCCAGCTTCAGAAAAGTAGTTGGGAATAAAGATTCACACCAAATTGTGTATTCACTCTATATTCAAAGATTTATTGAAAAACAAGGAGTATATAACTAAAAAAGGGATGGTGGAGCATCAACCAATAAAAATCATGCATGTGTATATAAATTAATATATGCTACTATGGGTCACAGAATGGTCACACAGGTGGTTACAGAAAATGACATAAGAAGACACCGTTTGAATGATACAAGAATGCAGCTGTGAACAAGTGAAAGCAGTTCAAGGACAGTTTATTCAGAACCTTCTAAAAAGCACAGTTTTACTTGTTCAAAATATTAACTATATACAAACCAAGAATAAGAGAATAAGGTTAATTCTCCTATCAGTAACAAGTATTGTGACAGATCAATGTAAAGATTCACACCATGACAAGTAGAACATGGTTCAGCATGTAAAGGGACTTTCAACAGGTGTAATACTAAGGGGTCTATTCACAAAGCTGCCGAGGGCAGCCGAGTGAATGACCGATCTGAAGTGAAGTGAGCCGAACACTGTTCGGCTATTCACTTCAGGCTGGTACGGCTAATTTCAGCCGTACATCGGCTGAAATCAGCCGTACATCGGCTTGCTTCGTGTGGCTTCGGGTCGGCCAAACATGCTCAGCATGGGCCATGATCGGGAGCTGTACGGGTTATTGTGAATAGCCCGTACAGCACCCCTTCGGTTCTACTGAACCGAAGGGGTCCTGGGGCCGAAGCTAGCCGAAGGATTGGCCGAAGCTACGGCCAGATCCTTTGGCAGCTTCGTCAATAGACCCCTAAGGGGTCAATTCAATAAAGACAAAAAGACTGTTCACTTTGCAGGGGAATTTTGCCTTAAGCTTAGTGAATGTGGTGAATATTAACTTTGCAAAGAACACCCAATTAGATGCAAGGAAAAAAAAAAAACAATATTTTTGCTTGATTGGATGATGGCAGTCAGCAGAGCTTCACCTCATCCACTAAACTAAAGGAAAATTCCCTTCATAAGATGAGCAGCCTATTTGTCTTTAGTAATTCAACCTTTAATTGTCAAGTGAGTGTTGGCCCACAAAAGGGAATCAGGCTAGCCAGCCAGTGCTGTCTCCCCAGAAGACAACTGGCTGCAGGAGCACCATGTGTGGGGATAGACACCCAAGGAGTGTGTGGCTGGCCTATCTGGCCATATAAACAAGTATATATGGCCAATGCCTGAGGGAAAGATTTCAGTCTAAGGGTCAACACAGACCAAATAGCCAGGAGGCTGAAGCTTTACTTTGTATAGGCAGCCTGAGGTAAACACCTGCTGCCCCCTTTCTGGCCAGAGCGTCCCATGTTCCTAGGAGCTCTTAGTAATCTGTGATGCTCTGGTTGGCGTCATACCAAGCAATAGGCAATCAATTACGTCACTGGTTGTCAGGAGGTGAGCGGGACGCTCTGGCCAGCGTCCCGCCCAGCTCCTGGCAACCAGTGACATCAATGAGCTGGGTGGAATGCCAGACAGAGGTAATGTGCACTACCATCAACTACCCCCAGCACCCCCCTTAATGTACACCACTAGCACCAACCCAACACCCCCCCATAACATACACCACTAGCACCCCTTTAACACAATAAGTAATGTGCACCACCAGCAAATACCGACCACCCCACTAACGTGCATCCCAAGCACCCCCTATCCCCATCCCCCACCTCAGGTGGCGAAAAGTGTAAGGACACCCCTGTGTGCGATGTGGAGAACCCATGCTAAGGAAAATCCTACTGTAAAGGTGTTAATCATGTTTGTCAATTAAAAAAAAGTGGGGTCCTAAAATGTACTGTCCTGTGTGGACGGAGTTCCTGAAAAGCTCTCTATTTGGAACTTACAGTAAATCACACACTATCTGAACAGTAAAAATCTTAATACATTAAATACTACAAACAGGAATGCTAAACAGACAGTAAATACATACATTTTTAATTCCTATATTCAATACCTGTGGAAAAAAATTTGCAAAGCAAGATAAATTTAAATTAAATTCTGCAGGAGTAATTACATAAGACATGATTAAAGTACAGAATTACACAGTGATGTCCCTAATCAAATAACAGTCGGTGATAATGAAAGTATAAAGTGAAAGGAGACCAAATATGAGCTAGATGATACATGAATACATTGTGAAAAAATTAATAAATAATGCAGAAAAAAGTAATAAGCATATCAATGAAGTGTAACAAAGGTTAAGTAGTCTATGAAGAATAGGACAATAAAGCTAGGTAAAATAAGAAACCTAATTTATAAAGAATATTATAATAAAGTTCAGAATCAGCTAGCAGCTTTTCTTTCAAACTGAAGCCTGTAATCCAAAGCACAGATATTCAATATCTTCAAACTTGCTCCTTAGACTTTTCCCTTGTCAAGAATGTGTCTTAGGCCTCTCTCATATGGGCATTCTGATCAGGTCCACCAGTCAGTTTTTCAAGCAGACCCGATCGCAAGCCCAATGTCTATGGACAACCGGATCTAAATGGGCGTGCATCCATTAGCATCCGGTTACCCCTGGCTCTGGCCAGGTCTGGGTAAAACAAATGGATCAGAGTTCTGTTGTGACAGACCTAATCGTCTAGGATTGGAGGTTATCTGACGTAAACGAACACATGTCTGTTTACATCCGATTCCCCATAGACCAGCATGAGTCCAGTAATCTCAGTTGTTTTACTGAATTGTACACAAAATAACAAATGATATAAAGGTTTAAAAGCTTTGTGTTAATCAGAACGGCTCCTTCTATCCGTGTCTTCTAGTAAGGGGTGCAGGCTTCTTGGTCAACTCTCAGTTCTGTCAAACGTGTCCCCATCCTGTTATTGGACAGTAATGGAAAATCAGCACAGTAATGAGGTGATCTCTTTGCTTTCTGCTCCTGTTGGGAATATGCACAGAAAATGGGCTCTGCTTGGCTCAGAGTGCACCCACTTTTTCTCCCAGTTTAAGTAATGCTGTGCATGGGATTTTAGGAGGCTGATCTTCTGAGTCCCTCAAAGCTTTTGGATGGGCACATATGATGGAACTCCTGTGCATGTGTACAGGAGTGACATCAATCTCTGCACCCAACTCTATTCTCAACATGCAAAGAGTGAGAATAGATGTACACTGCCTAATGTATGCAGCGACAGGGAACAGAGGCAAAGGTTCTTGTTTTTTTCCCAAAATAAACTTTGCGTGTCTATTATGCCAAAATGTCCTATTCCTTGCAATTATTTTTTGCTATAGGAATCATGGTATCTCACTCCTGTATAACCAATGGAGAGAAAATAATTAAAAACTATGCTAATCTTATGCTGAGTTTTTAACACATATTACCATTTTTAGTCAAGAGATCTGTGGCATTTTACAATGGTGGCATGACCTTGCCTGCATTTCAAACACAATTAGGGACAGGCAGTGTTTATGTCACATTGTGGTTTAACACCAATGACAAGTTGTGCATGTGCACCAAAAAGACCTAATAACTTTAAAATCGTTTTTAAGAAATTAGGTTACAATTGTTGTGCTAATTTGTTAGTTTACATCTGGCATAGGTGCAAATGTCTTATTATTTGTATTAATATTACACATTCTTGTGTTCTAATAATGTATTTAAACAGGAATCAGTAAACTTTAAACTAATGTGATTTGCAACTTTTGCAAACCAAGTCATTTAGATTTGCATTTTTTTCAGTTCCATGGATTTGATGGCAAAGATTGCCCACTTTTATGTTTTTGTTTGTTTTCTTCATTTTGTTTTTTAATTTGTCTGTTTAAAAGGGGAAGATTAAACTACTATGTGTGGGATATATTGTAGAAGGCATACATTCATCAATCCTTTTAAAAACACTGTTAACATTAATCAAATCCTAAAATTATATATTTTAAATTAATCCCAGCATGTAACTCAAATGCCATTCCCATCAAAAATGACAACATGATTGCCATATGGGAAAACAAAGTGAATATCATGTACAGTATTTGTTATCTTCTTGTTTATAATATTTTTACAGAGGGAGAAATCATTAATGTATTCTTTTCTGAATAATCAAGAAATGTCAGAAAATGTCATACATTTAACATTTGCTAAAAGGTAAAGTTGTTAGTTTGTTAGACAAAAATGTTTTGTTGTCATAAAACAAAAGCTTTAGAACATTTACTCTGTCTTTCCATTACAGACAAACTTTGTCATAACATATTAAAAGATGACCCATCTGGATTGATCCTCTATAATCAATAATCTATATAATATATATATATTGTGAAATTGGCATTAGCAGAAGAATTAAATTCTCTTTGGCAAGAGCGAACAATTGCTGATCATGCAGTGAATATTAGAGGTCAAGCATGAGAAATTAAAAGCAGTCATAACAGAATTCAGGTATACAACATGCAAAAGAGGGGGGAGTAACATATTATGGACAGGCGAGTCATGGGATCTGATTTCTATACTTGTCATCAATATTTTTACAGCAGCTTCAATGTTTACATATTTCATGCTATATTAGCCAGAAGGGACTTTATTTCCGTGAATCTTAGGGCTGATTTCTACTCCCCCTGTAGAGTAGATTCCATTATTAGAAAATATATAAATGGGGAAGGAAGGTTATAAATACATATTACGTAATTAAATTAGTATCTCGTGGTGAGTCCCCTGTTGATAATTTAAACAAAGAAAGACACCCCAAAAGAGGAGATCTCACCACTCATCCAAATATGCAATAATGTCAATAAAATGTAATTTATTAAACTAACTTTTTTAAAATTCATAAGACACATGTATCAAAACACAAACAAACATTTACATTTACATAGGAAAGCACTCGGCTAAGTGAAGTTGCATTTAGAAAAAACAATAAAGTGATCGGTGCACCCCTGAGATGAATTAGTTTTTGGGGGGGATATAAATTTTCCCGAGAGAAGTGTCTTCCACGGTATAGAGATTTCAGTCCCGCAAGTAATAATATTACAACGGCAAACGTGTATTTGGAACAGAATTCACTTTTTGTTATAATGAAAAGTAAGCAAAGGGCACTTTCAATAGCTTTTGTCCGCTCATCAAAAAGTAGGGGGGATCCAGTGTCATATATCCACAGGTACAATGGGCAGACTTGTAAACGGCATAAAATATGTTGGTAGAGATGATATCCTTACAAGGAATACATGGTTCTCTAATAGACTCTGTGTAGATTTATAATGGTGATTGCTGTCACTGGATATGTGCTCTCCCTTGTATGGATTCTGTGTAGATCAACCACCTGATGTTTTGGATGGATATAGAGCAGGGACAGGTTCAGGCAAGCTGCAATTGCACCTTGAGAGTGTGTTTATTGCTGAATATGCCTTGTCAAAAGAACTTTTCCCTCTCTGAATGCCTTAGGGTGTCGTTTGATCTCCTTTTTGGACAGAGGTGTCCGTAGCCGAGGCAGTCCGAAACAAACAGCGCACCGATTCCTTGATGCGTTTAACCCCCAACCGGGGCTTTGTCAGAAGGGCGTTGTTTCACAAAAGTTCAAAACACATTGTTTAAGTACTGCAAATAATCTCTTTAATTAGAGTCAATGAGACATTGCGTACCTGTGTGTCTCCAAGGAGCACATTAGCTCTACCGGAAACATAAATATATGCAACATAAGATAAACGGTATCAAATAGCATTGTTTTTTAATAATATTATATTCAAAAACATGCTGCTATATTTGAGGACCAGGTTTTCATACCGGATATGTAAAATATGTAAATAAATAGGTAAGTCAAACCATTCTATATAAACGTACAAAAACATTAGAACATTTAATGTCATTGTCTATTATTACATATTCAGGATTGGATACCTACTAGGAAATATCCAGCAATATCCATCATCAATTATTTTATATTGCACGTTAGATATTAAACAGTTCACTACAGAATTATCTACTAGATTTATGTATTCGATCCAAAAAAAAGAAGCGGAATCCTTGTTCTTTCCCCTCATGTACCTGTACCATCTGGCAATTGCGGATCTTAGATCACGTGCTTTAATATTAGAGATCTGGTCAGAGATCCTGTTTTTTAGCATAACTTTTGTCTTTCCTATGTAAAACATGTCACACCGGCAAGACAAAAGGTATATGACCCCCTTGGTTTCACAATGAGCAAAATGCTTGCTTGTAATTGTTTGACCCCTAGGGGTTGTACGACTCAACTCAAGGTGCAACTGCAGCTTGCCTGAACCTGTCCCTGCTCTATAACCATCCAAAACATCAGGAGGTTGATCTACACGGAATCCATACAAGGGAGAGCACGCATCCGGTGACGCCAATTACCATTATAAATCTACACAGAGTCTATGAGAGAACCATGTATTCCTTGTAAGAATATCATCTTTACCAACATATTTTATGCCGTTTACAAGTTTGCTCGTTGTACCTGTGGATATATTACACTGGATCCCCCCTACTTTTTGATGAGCGGACAAAAGCTACTGAAAGTGCCCTTTGCTTACTTTTCATTACAACAAAAAGTGAATTATTTTCCAAATACGTGTTTGCCATGGGACTGAAATCTCTATACCATGGAAGACACTTCTCTCGGGAAAAATTTATATCCCCCAAAAAAACAAGTGCTTTCCTATGTAAATGTTTCTTTGTGTTTTGATACATGTGTCTTATGAATTTTAAAAGACAAAGTTAGTTTAATAAATTACATTTTATTGACATTATTGCATATTTGGATGAGTGGTGAGATCTCCTCTTTTGGGGTGTCTTTCTATGTTTATATTCCATTACTAATTATTTATTTTTCCTTGTTTCCGTTGTGAGATCCAATTTGTATTACTCGTTTTGACATTATCACCAGCCCTGTAAAACTCTTGTAGGGGCAGCTCTTGGGAGGTCAGTTTGTCTTGACTTGGACATGCCTTCAGAGCTACTTCTCCCAAGAACACTTTCCTTACACGCAGTATGTGGACAGGCTCTTGGGAGTCAATGCAACAGCATGGTTTTGCTAGGAAAGAAATCAATGTATACACGTGGAGTTGGACGTGAATCTGTGGACTCACCTTTCATTCTAAGGTGGTCGTAGAATAAGATGTCTTCCAAATTTTACTCCTACTGGGCACAATAATATACAAACATCAACCACAATCCCTGAGCTGCTTCCTGCCAAATCCTGTACTTTCCTATAAGCCACAAATAACATTAGCTGGTCAAAAAGAAGGTGCAGGGTTTGGGAGAAGGCCATTAACTCTTAAAAGTATGGTCCAATTTGCTTTACCATAGCTAGCAATTGAATAAACATTTTACAATGTTTTATTTTTATTTATGAGCATTTAGAACGGTATTAAGCACTTTGTGAGATAATCTACTGATAGATTCAATTTCGACAGATTGGGGAGGGGTTAAAGCCCCTTTCTAGTTTTTCATGCTATCAAGGGCTCCATTAGAGAAATTGTTCTATCCCACTGACAATGGTTCTACCAGACAGGAAGTAAGGAAAAATATGCCACAGGGACACAAACAGAAATAACAATATAACAGGAATTTTAGTCTATCCTTACCTTACTCAAAAAAGTAATGTTTAACCCTTCCCAGCTCTATCCAAAACTAAGAAAAATATTTTTGACATGACATACACTTCTATGTTTTTTTTTCAGCAGAAGCAGTGCAGTCCTTGTTACAACAATTATAGCATTACTGTGGTCATTTAGGCAGACCTGATAATTTGTAAATTACATAAATATGACTAGATAAATAGCTGTGTTTGGTGTATCAATATGCACAATAGCACAGAAGCTAATATGTGACCTGCTTGGGGTACTATTCCCTTCAGAAATTCTAAATGTTCTCCTTATATTTATGTGTTTTGACTGGGTTAGGATTAGTGTTAAGGTGTAGGTTTGCTTTCGCAGCATAAAAATATAGGAATCATTGCTCTGGTTTCCATCCATATACTGGTTAAGTCTAGTACACTCAGTTAATGCTAATATATTCTGTATGCTTGTGGTAGGGACACTAAACTTTTCCAGGAAATCACATTTCTAGGACATTTTGGTCGTTTTTTTCCAGATAAAATCCCACAAAGTACAAAAGTGTGTGTGTTATCCGTTTAGTCATGTCTGACTCCCAGGAAATTCTTTGGGTCAGCTCTCTCCACATTTTTCAACCTTGTACAGCTTCTTGTGGTTGTTTCATGTTCTTGCTGGTGTTGACTTTCATGGTTTCTAAAGTCCAATCAGGGGAATTTATCAAAACTGGAGCAGACAAAATCTGGAGCAGTTGCCAACCAATCGCCTTCTGTCTTCAGTTTGTTTAGTTAAGATTTGAAAATTAAAGAGATAAGCTAATTGGTTGCCATGCAGAGCTGCTCCAGATTTTGTCTGCTCCAGTTTTGATAAATTCCCCTCCATGTTCTTTGGCAGCCTGTTTTCCTGTTGCCACTAACCAATCTGAGCATATTTTCCTTCTCAAAGTAGTTTGATTGTATGACATATACAAAATAATAAGAACCCTTTGTTTTAAACCTAGCCTTCCATTGAAACGTTTTATGCGTTCTGGTATTTGCTTGTTTGTTATCCTTGCTGTCCATAGAATGGGCAGGGGCCTTCTAAAGCACCATAACTCAAACACATTGATTCACTCCTGTTTAGTGTTTCCATGGCTCAACTTTCACAACCATAGGTCGCTATGGTGAACGCTATAGAGCAGACTAATCTGCATTTGGTTGCCAGGCTAGCATCCTTGCTTTTCCATAATTCGTTCATGCTGTGCAACACAGTGCTATGCAGCACTTTTTATGCAATACAATCACCACTTAAATCAATCCTCAATCCTAGGAAAGTGAAATACTGTACATCTTCTTGAGGAGAATCTTACTAGTGTGAGAAATGAGGGCAATTGTTCAAGAAGTAGTTCTTGGAGTTACCCTTTTTTGGAAGTGGGAGGAACACAGAGCGTTTCCAATTCTGTGGCCATGTGTTCGTTTCCTAGATTTTCTGCCAAAGGCCTGTGATGTTTGTGGTTGGGACAGACCCCATCAATTCTGTAGGGAAGGTGTTAATGCCTGGGGCCTTGTTGTTTGGCCGTCAGCACATCTTCCAAGTCTCTAATTTCTTCAGGGTGGCCAGGGTGAAACCTTGTTGGTTAGGCAGTCCTCTCCCCTGCTTGGTTTTAATGATGGCTTTGCGAGCAGTAAAAGGTGTTTGAATTCTTTTGATTTGCACAAATGCATCCCCGGTGTAGACTCCATACAGTCCTTTTTTTGTTGTTTGCATTGCTTCGATATTCTGGTGGTTTTATCAGAGAGCCAGTTGTACAACTTCTTTTGGCTTTTTGTATGGAGTATGGAATATGTTTGACTGGTGTTTCAGTGACTGTCAACTGAATTTCCTGCCACAGCTTGTCGTGCATTCTCTAGGCAGTGTCCAGCACTTTGAACCTACTTTCACTTCAATTGCAATTGCATATGTGGGAGGGATTTTGGTGGTGCTGCCTTTTTTGAGGTTGTTGCAACATCAAAGTACAGTAGCACACAAATACACAAAAATATGGAAGTTAGTCATAATCATTGCTATTAATATTCTAAGTAACAAAAAGTAAACAAGATCTCATAGTTCTCAATAAAAGCTTCAAAATTTAACTAGAATTACCGAGAAAGATAATATGTATTCATCCATACATTTAATCAATGCACAAGTTTACTTTATTATTGATATTCTATAAAATTCAGTTTTCTTTTTAGTGTAAGTGTACAAACACAGTTCACAAAATACTACAAAAATACATGATTTGCATTTATTTTCTTTCTCTTATTGATTAGTATTTTGTGTTAGCAGCTATATTCCCATTCTATTATTTTGAATCCCTATTTTTTAGCTTTAACTATCTGCTGCCCCCCTCTCCCCTCCCCCCCTCCTTATTGTGTGTTTGTCTTTATCTTTCAAAAGACCATATTGAATTTCTGTTAAGTCACTTCTCACTGTTAGCAAAACCTTTGTTCCCTTTTATAATTTTTAACAGAGTTCATAAATTTTTCAGCACATATTTCAAGTTGTGGTATTCCAGTAAGCCATCTAACATCACAAGACACTTTACAGTGAATAGTCTAATTGGTGCTATTTTCTACTTCTTATATAATATTGATCTTTTGTAGATAAATTCTCAGTTTCTTGCAATACCTAATCAGCTTTATCATTCAGTACCCGATAGTATCCACTGTGTGCATACCTACTAAACAAATTCAATTTGATTTTGCCGTGAAGGAAATTAAATAATGTAACTATAGTTAACAAAACAGATGTAATAGAGGGGAATGAGTTTAATGGAATATGGGGATACAAAATTTTTTTTTTAAACTGTTTTAATTGCAGGATCACACTTTCTCTTTGGCAAGTGTTTTTGAAGCCAACCATGCACCAGGTCAGAAAGCATTACCCTTGGTGGTCTTGGTTTTACAACTCGCTAGGTGAAAGCTGCATGTGCTGTTTGGGCTGCACTACATTAGCTACTGAAGTGAACTTCTTCTCCCAGATGGCTTTGACGGTGGGAGTGAATGGAACTATCCTTGGGGTCAACATGGTGTTGAACGCTTCTTTGTACCTTCAACAATACCTGCCCAAACAAAAAGAGTTAGCGAATCTCAGCAAATCTGTGCCCTCAAACAGCTTAGAATGGAGACTAAGTATCAGTAAGAGGATCCTTCTTTTATTGTCTGTCAGTGGCAGCAGAGTATGATGAGGCAAGATCTACTAAAAATAATTACAAATATTCCATCCCAAAATGAATCATCAAGCCACAATAATGATGTTGGATGAGCTAGATGACATTTCCCAACTCAAGCATAGCAAAGCAGATTTTGCTTATAAAAACAAGATTTACAATTAAAATATCCATACTAAAAATTTAACTCTATCAACTTGGATAGCAAATATTTTCCTACCCTATACTGATCTTGGGTTAGAAAACCTTAAACTGTGATTGCATACCACCTATTAAGCAACCAAGATTTGAAGCTTGGCTAATGCCTTGGGAGGATCAAAGTTGCTTCTCCCATAAGAAAAGGTATTTCATAAGTCCCTTTAAGGTATAAGGGTCAATTTATTAAGATGTGGTGCACATAGCTAAAATGTGCAGCCCATGGGAACTGATACAATGCTGGATCTGTGAGAATGAAGATAGTTGATTGCTGAATAGTTACTCTATATTATTGCACTTTGCAGAATAAGGACATGAAGCCTACAAAATAACTAAAGTAGGGAATACTGTACATGGTTGATGGGGTCAGAACAAGGATCAACTGCAGAAAAAATAGAAAATGTGATGAAAAAATTTAAAGGAGCATATGGAAAAATGTTTCTTGATTGAGCGAAATTCTAACAATGAATGTGGTCTTCGTTGAGAAAACTCCATTCATTCCAAAATCAAATGTTGAATGGAAACAAAAATCAAACCCTACTCAGTGGCGTAACCACTTGGGGGTGGCGATGCGGCTGCCGAGGGTGCAGAGGCGGGGGGCGCCACACCGCTGACCCCCCCAGTTGTGATGCCACTGGCTGAATGCCCTTCGTGGTAGAGCAGGAGGAGAGACGGGGACCGGGACAGAGCGGCAGGGGGCGGAGACAGGAGATGGGGTGGACGCACTAGCTGAATGCCCTTCGTGGTAGAGCAGGAGGAGACGGAGCGGCAGGGGGCGGAGACAGGAGATGGGCCGGACGCACTAGCTGAATGCCCTTCATGGTAGAGCAGGAGGAGATGGGGACGGAGCAGCAGGGGGTGAAGACAGGAGATGGGGTGGAGATCGAAGAGATGGAGGTCGAAGAGATGGATGGAAATTGTGGAGATCGAAGAGGCGGGGTGAGGATGGAGGAGACTGGAGGGGCGATGACTGTAGCGGAGGAGGCGGGGCAAAGGCGGAAGATGGAGGAGACTCTAGAAGCAACGTGGATTGGGTGCTGAGGCAGCAGAGGAGGCCTTTTTTCCAGTGCCAGGTAGGAGGATGACTGTGCTGGCAGGGCCCAGCATAGATTCTGCACAGCCCCCCTGAGATCCAGCAGACTGCAGGGTCTGTGGGGGTCTTTGTTGGATCCACGGGGGGGCTTGGCAGGTTTGCCTAGGGGGCTCTGCAGCCTGCAAAACCCCCCACAGATCCTGCACAGCCCCCCTGAGATCCGGCATACTGAAGGGCCTCAGGGGGTCTCTGCAGGATCCGGGTGGGGTTTGCAGGATCTGTAGGGGTCTCTGCAGCCTGCAAAGCCCACCACAGATCCTGCACAGCTCCCCTGAGATCCGGAAGACTGCAGGGTCTGTGGGGGTCTCTGCAGGACACAGCTTCCTGAGACCGGGGGGGGCGCAAAATTTTGTTCTGTCCCGGGCACCTGTAACTCTGATTACACCACTGACCCTACTTAATGGGCTAAACTTAGAAACACACTCGCAACAGGTGTAATGAACAAACATATCCAAAATGTTACCTTATTATTAAATGTAAAATATGTTGATATCAGTATAGGCCCATTCATGCTATCATGCAGTGCTAATGCATGCTTCAATGAACACATTAAACACTTTGGTGCAATAACTCGCCTTTATTAAATCAACCCCATAATATTTTTAAAAAAATATGATTTAGGGCTTGTTCACAGCATTGGTAATACATCTTAAATGCTATGGTACAATGCGGTGCAATTCAGTCTAAATTGCACCCCAACGCACTTTGCAGACAGACGTGCATTGCAGTACAGAGGAACATGCAGGTCAGCACTACTTGCACTGTGGTGCATGCACCATGTTTTGGCAGCACACTGCACCGCAAACCACTGTGTGCTGCAGTCCAATGCATGCCATTTGCAAGGTGTGCTGGGGTGCCATTCAGAACACACCTGGATGAATTACATTGCATTACACCATAGCATTTAACATGCGTTCCAGAGTGTGGCCACTAATGTGAACAAGCCCTAAATTGTAATCATTTTTAATACTATGGGATTGATTTACTAAAGGCCAAAAGACTGTTTGATTTTTTACTTAGCTTTTGGTGAAAACGTACTTTGCAAAGAACACCCAATAGTGTGCAAGAATAATTTAAAAAAAATGTTTTTTGGTTGCAAATGATTGGACGATGGAAGTCACCAGAGCTTCACCTCATTCACTAAGTTAGGGGAAACTTGCCTTGAATGTGAAAATTCCCTTGTAAAGTGAATAGCCTTTTTGCCTTTAGTAAATCCACGTCAATGTTTTTCAAGAAACTTTTCAAAAATCCAGTTCATAAAAAAGGTAAGCCAGTCTTGCAACAAATGCCTATTACGAGGCTAATTTACAATAATGGATGTGTTGTTGCATAATTTACAGAAACTGCTGCCAGCCACTCAACCTTTCCCCAGATTAGATGGGTAAATCAATCATCTTGATTAATAAACTATTTATTTTAACATTTAAATTGAATTAAAGCTAGAATCTATTCTATGTGATGTATTCTATGTTCCCCTTAAATAAAACACAATTAAATGAGATTGACATAAGGGTGAGCTTGTGTCTTCACATAAACACATATTAGCGTCATTCCAACATAACATTGTTTACATTGTTATTTAACTTCTTTTAGATCCTTGCCTTAGTGGATCTGTGATAATTTTTTCACCATGCCCACGGGACAGGATGCAATACAGCTCTAATGGAGATGGAACTTTGCTGTCAAAACTTGCTAAGAAATATTTGCCTTTTAAGAGAAACCACAATCATACATATGTAGATTAGGCCATTTGATGCTTCCCTTTAAAAGTGAGCAGGAAATAAAGATTTTGCACCACTCCAGCCATGATTATTGCTACAAAGAAAAGCAAAAAAACAATGCCTCCCTAGGTCGATTGCATAAACATCTGTGTCGAGACACCTATCATAGATGCAATTTATTGATGTTAAACTGCTTAGAACATATGTTATTTTGTTTTTATTTTATTTTCTTGTTACTGTTTTCTTCAATATGGCCTGCGATTGAGGCTTGTACGTGTCTGTTCTTGATGTCACCTGTGTTAAAGCGTGCGTTATCGGCATGCAGATGCGCAGACAGTGTTTTTGTTTTTGTATCACAAAATTCTAATAAAATTTGTTTAAAAAAAAAAACAATGCCTCCAATAGTGAAAAATGGTTTAGCTACCTGCGGGCTGGTCACTGTATATATATGGCTGGTCTGCTGACCCATTGTTCCGGGAATACGCACCTGTATGTCCTCCGATGGCCATCTGTGTGCGTGCTGCCAGTGCCCACAGAAGCTGCTGCTCCCGCTGTCATTTGGCAGTGTTATGCAGTGGCTTCATGCACAGAGCTGATCGGACTGGCTCCTTGTCCTGTGATTATTTGTGATTGGTTATCACAGTGCATAGTAGAAGTCACCAGCACTCGATAATATGTGCAAGAAGTAAAGCACTTTTTATTAAATTGTCACATGCGTAATACAGCCAACGTTTCGGGGCCATGCAGGGTCCCTTCTTCTGGGCGACATACTAAGAGTCAGTCCATAATAGAAGTGCTGGTGACTTCTATTATGGACTGTATCTGACACGGCGCCATCCATGTTGTCACTTCGAGCACCAACCTTTCAACAAGGTCTGTACGCTGTATGGAGTACAGGTGATTTCGTATTATTGGTTATCACAGTGATCACATGGCAATGTTGACTTTGCTATGCCCTCTCCTGCCTCTAAAATCAGAGGCAGGGGAGAGTAAATGAAGTAATGAATGAATGAGTCATCCATTCATTACTTCCTAGACTTCCTAGTGAAAATAAGCTGCAGCAGAAGAAAAGAATAAAGTTTTAAATAATTTTAACCCTTTGACCACCCTCCTCTCTTGCTTACAGTATGTTAGCTCTATACGATCTGTGCTCTCATCTGTATATTAAATCCTGCGCCTCTTTCATCCTAATGTCTTCATAATTAACCACAAAGTTTATCTCTGTTATGCATCTATTTTAAGCGTTCTGGGGACATATTAATGTTTGTGTCTCACTGTGCATACTTTGCAACTTCGAATAATTTCTCAACTGCACAGTAATTGCATTGACCATGACCATCAAACTGTCGCACATTCTAGAAGTTCTCCTGACCAACTCTTAAAGTAACACAAAGATAATGCCGCTTCGTAACTTCAAGTCAGCTGAGCATTTCAGAGCTATTCTGCTGTCCTCCACGAGGTTCCCTGCAAGTTCAAGAAAGCTTTGAGACAATTCTCCATGTAGAAAGGAAACATAAACTAGGATATTGAATATACTGCTATATGGACTAGAAATCAGGGATATGACAGGTTAAAAGATACTGATGATGAAACCAAATGGATAAATGTCCCGCTTTAATCTTAACATGCGTAGTGCATAAGATTTTTTTATATGCGTTTTTGTTTTACCGTGCTGCTCACCACATCATTAATACTAGTGTATTGCACTGAATATTTCCGATGCCTTGTCTAGAGAAGAGAGCAGGATTGGCCAAATCACACTGAGATTTTCCAAGGCAAGCTGCTCAGAAACACTCACCATTGACTTCAAGGGTAGTCCTATACAAATATATTGTGTAGAGTATTGGCCTACTCTAACTTCCTCCTTCATCAACATGTTTTCTTCTTGTCTGGAGATTTATTTTTCTTAGGTTGTACCAACCTTAGTGAACACCTTCCCTATTCCATTAATATTTCAGTTTTAAAGTCTTCAGTCTGATGACCACTCCATTTAAAAAGAAAATTAGTGCTGCACATTAGTGCCAACCATCATGATGTTGATTGCATAATTTTGAGGCCTGGTGCTGTGATTTCAGAAAAGAAACTATGTACAGCCCCTTACCAACCCCACCCTTCATCCATGACTTGCCTAAATTGCATAGAGGAGGACGGAGTCCCAGTGTGTCTAACATACAGTATGTAATGAAAACAAGGCAAAATATAAGCAACATAAACTTCAGATGCTTTAACAGTATATTGTTGCTTTGCAAAAAAAAAAAAAAAGTGAATAATGTAAACTGCTGCTTGTGGAATATTAGCAAATTCACACAATTAGCATGAAGCTATTGAATATTTAAAAAAGTAAGAAAGGAATAACTGCTGTTTGTCTGATGATTTAATAAGCCATCTGCAAAAAGTGGAAAATGCTTATGTTGTTTCAGCTTTCATAAGCAGATGTGGTTTGGGACCTAAAGGAGGAATTCCAGCTTATACATTTACTTTGTTTTCAAAGTATAGAAAAGTGCCATTTATATGTTGATAAGCAAAGGAAGCTGGAGGGAAATACACATATGTACCCCTTATCTGTCATAATCTGCTTTATTCATGAAGCTATAAAAATAACAAGGAGAAAGATACCGACTTTTTGCTTCTGGGAGAGAAGGGAGGTTTTCCACTTGGTTTACCCAAGTAATGAAAGCATTGGATAAAAGAACCCTGTCATCAGAATGAATAGTTTCTTTTTTTGTAAATAAGTTTTATATACAGTATATAAGTATCTTTTAAAATGTACTTCCACTTTTGCTGCTAGCCTTCCTATTTGGAATGTAGGCAACGATTCTTATGGGGAATTTATGGCCAGTATCATTTTTGCTTTTAAGTGTTTTTCCACTTTTGCAGTAAAATTTGAGAAAATATTTCTATATATTTGTTATGTTTTCCTATTCACACAGCATAATGAAAAATATATTTTTTTAAATATTTCTTACCTTTTTTTGTTTGTTTGTTTTGTTGCAATAAGCAAGAATCCTGATTCCAGGTTTTTCTGAGCACCTTAAAAGTGATTTGTTCTTACTGTATAGAAAGACAAAGGAATGACATTTGAGGAAGAAATAATTTTTAACCCTTAAAACCCTAACGGAAGTAAAAGCAATTTAAACTGCACATTTTTTATTTTTATTTTAGCTTATGGTGTGTGAATGGAGACATGTAACAAATATAAAATCGGCGATATCCCACTTTAAGCTGTCCATCAGTTATATGCGACAATTATATAAAAATTTGAGAGGTGCTCAGCTACAACGATGATAAAGGGCAATAGGTTGTATTCTGCCAAATCTGTAAACTTGATCTTTTAATTGCATCTAAGCAGCAACAAGTAAAATCTGCAGCTACGCTACATTGCCAAAAATATTGGGAAGCCTGCCTTTACACGCACATGAACTTTAATGGCATCCCAGTCTTAGTCCGTAGGGTTCAATATTGAGTTGGCCCACCCTTTGAAGCTATAACAGGAGTGTGTCTATGGGAATGTTTGACCATTCTTCCAAAAGCACATTTCTGAAGCCAAGTACTGATGTTGGACGAGAAGGCCTGGCTTACAGTCTCCGCTCTAATTCATCCCAAAGGTGTTCTATCGGGTTGAGGTCAGGACTCTGTGCAGGCCAGTCAAGTTCCTCCACCCCAAACTCACTCATCCATGTCTTTATGGACCTTGCTTTGTGCACTGGTGGGCAGTCATGTTGGAACAGGAAGGGGCCATCCCCAAACTGTACCCACAAAGTTGGGAGCATGAAATTGTCCAAAATATCTTGGTTTGTTGATGCCTTAAGAGTTCCCTTCACTTGAACTAAGGGGCCACAAGCCCAGCCCCTAAAAAACAGCCCCACACCATAATCCCCCCACTACCAAACTTCACACTTGGTACAATGCAGTCCGGCAAGTACTGTTCCTCTGGCAACCACCAAACCCAGACAGGTCCATCAGATTGTCAGACAGAGAAGCATGATTCGTCACTCCAGAGAACACGTCTCCACTTCTCTGGAGTCCAGTGGCGGTGTGTTTTTCACCACTGCATCCGATACTATCCATTGCACTTGGTAATTTAAGACTTGGATGCAGCTGCTCGCCCATGGAAACCCATTCCATGAAGCTCCTTACGCACTGTTGTTGTGCCAATCTGAAGACCACATGAAGTTTGGAGTTCTGTAGCTATTGACTCTGCAGACAGTTGGAGACTTCTGCGCACTTCAGCATGTGCTGACCCCGCTTTGTCATTTTACGGGGCTACCACTTTGTGACTGAGTTGCTGTTGTTCCCAGTTGCTTCCACTTTGTTATAATACCACTAACAGTTGACTGTGGAATATTTAGTAGCAAGGAAATTTCACGGATGGACTTATTGCAACCTATCACAGTACCACGCTTGAATTCGCTGAGCTCATGAGAGCGACCCATTCTTTCACAAATGTTTGTAGAAGCGTCTGCATGCCTAGGTGCTTGATATTCTACACCTGTGGCCATGGAGGTGATTGGAACACCAGTATTTAGGTAGAGCATTACCGTGGCCTGCTCTGGCATTGTAGGATGCAAGTAGGGGTCTTGTTTGTTCTCCACAATGAGGGAGCGGATTTCATTTCAGGAACGCACTTAGCTTTGTCTGAGTTAGAAAGGCAAAACAGTTTGTCTGCATGGTGGAATTTTACCACTTGACTTTTAAGAGAGTATTTTTTGTGGCAGCTGGAAGGTTAAAGCAGAACTAAAGTTGAGTTTGATGTCTCTTCAATTAAAAAAAATATTTCCCTTTTATTTCAGCATTTTTGTGGTGTGTACATTGTCCAAGGCACGTGTATAGTGCACTGTACACTCTTGGCCCACTCTCAGCATCTGTAAGATGGCAAGCACAGAGTCGGATGCTGGAATAATGTTACTCCAACACACATATGTAGGACTTCAAACACCAAATGGTCAAAGAGAGAAGACACTGAATGCAGAAATAGCGGTGCAGAAGACAGAGATGGCTAAAGGTGGGGACCTTTTAACGCTGCAGGAGGGCAAAACCAGTGGTTAATCTGCCATAATGTGCAATGCATTCTTACAATTCATAGCAAAAGCTGCCAGCACTATCTACCCTACTGTGCAACTTTAAACCATGGCTTGAGATGTGCTCAATTGAATGAATGAGTTTGCCTACCAGTTGCAGCCTTTGCAAGGGAATCTTGCAGATGCTGAGAGTGGGCCAAAAGTGTACAGTGCACTATACATGTGCCTTATACAGATTAATTTTAAATATTTATTTTATCCTTGGACTGGATATAGATTGTCACACTGAATATATGCATTTTACCTGAATGTATACTTGTATATTCTTATCAATCTATTATCTACTTTGTATGTACCTTATCTATAAAAATGCAATAAAATTGATTATGCAAGAAGAATCACTTCACGTAGAAACTGATATTTCAATGTTTGGTAGTTCAAGATTCTGATCACAAGCTGTAGCCATTTCATGGCATATCCACCCTCTCTGTTAAACGTTTTTTATATAGAGTGCATCTTTTGTAATGAAAAATACCAACAAGAATAGAAATGAAGTTAGAAACTACAAGCTGTAGATGTTGTCATTGGAGTATACAGACTGCGATATACTAGATGACACAACACACTACACTTATAAATATACTGTATACCTATTACTGAAATATCACTTTTGCGTGAACTGCCCTTATTTTATTTGTGCTAACCATTGCCAACTCTTCAAATTTCTCATAAATTCAGCTGTTAGCCACTAAAAAAGATAGGCCAATTATTTAAAGCAGAGTTTTATTATTAGTTTTATCACAATATGTTGCAAAGTGTTATATAAATGTCAGACTCTAAACTGTCAACGTTATTTATATGAATATTCGAAATGTGTTGGTTTACAAATAATTTTATAGAAAAAAGGTCTATTTATTATGCTCATTATAATGACTGACATAAACATTTGGGTTTGACATGTTGGAAATATGTATATTTTATAACATATTTGCTGTTATCCAACAAATAACTTAATTAATTGTCATTGATTTCTCCTCTCCCCTCCCCTCCCCTCTTATTAAGAGACCACTGCTGATTCTGTCACTTAAAGTAAACCTTTCCTGAGACAAACATGGAGGCAGCCACAGATAGGTATTCAATAACAAATAATTTAGGGCCATTTTACACCAATGTGTGTGTGTTGCAGAGCACGTGGTAATGCATACATGTAGCTGTATATGGGCTTTTATACTTTCAAAAAAACACACACAATTGCAGAGCACAGATGTGCACCAGTCACTTAGAACAGAAAACAATGTCTACCTAAAATGCATTTTCATATATCATGTGTTTTACTGCACAACAATTGACTAGAGTGAATGTATTTTTTAACTGCATCTTGTGAGTACCAGACTTTACTGCATATGAGTTACTTGCAATCCCCTATACAGCAGCACACAGACTGGGAGACAGAAGGACAGGACTGGAAGCCAATCAGTCATATTACAATAATTGGAAATGTGCTGACAAGGAACAAACTGATAGGAGGACAGAGCTAGGGCCATATCTATGGTACATAGAGCCTATGGCAAGCACTGAAATTGTGCCCCTACCCATCTCACAATAAAGTTCTGGCACAAAGCTAGACACACATGCTAAAGCTGCTGGACCTGTAAGGTTGGTGCAGAATAAGGAATGTACAGCACAGTGTACAAACTGGGGCAGTCTGGAATATAACATGTGCAGCATGTGATGCAGGGCTGTCTTTAACTCAGGGCAAAAGGGGGCAGCTGCCCAGGGCCCAGTAATTGTTGTGGGGCCCAAAGGGCAGCTGCCAAAGGTGGCATTTGCACCTGGATGGGGGATAGGGAGTCTGCCAGGTGAGGGGGCTACAGCCTGAATCAGGGCAGCATGAACAGTGGGTGTCTGGTGGGGAGGCCCTGAGTGTCTGTACTGGCTGCTGCATGTGTGTATTAGGGAACACTGAACGTCCTGAGAGAGGGGTCACTACATGCTGCTTGTCTGTATGTGATGGGGGTCACTACATGCTGCTTGTCTGTATGTGATGGGGGTCACTACATGCTTTCCATGTACATATGATGGGGGACAATAAACCTTAGTCAATGCTAGCATAAGACTGCATAGACAGTCGCCCGAGGGCACCAGAGGGAAGAGGGGGTGAAAAATGCACCTTCACCTGTGTACACAATAACCTTTGCACCAGCCCTGTTCTTGAGCCCACAAAAGATACCCCCACGCCACTCTTCTGTTTACTGTGTGATCAGTATTGCATAGTGTTGCTCTGCCCCGTCAGCCCTGATGTGATGTGTGTGGCACAGAACAGGGAACATATGGCATAGCATATGAAATGAGGCAGTGTGGAATAGGGAAAGCATATGGTATACGGAATAAGGTAGTGCAGAATAGGGAATGTACTGCATGGCAAATGGAGTGTACTAGCAGAGATATGTTTGTACCTTAATAGAATGATTACAGGCACATCCAGACCTCCATCAGTGTAAACCCATGATTAATTGCAAGCAGCCTAGCAAATTGGTCCCTCTATCTGGGCCCCAAGGATGAGGAGAGGTGTGTGCTTCTTTAGTTATAGTGTGCCCCATTCAGACCTCTATAAGAGTAGACCCGCATGGATTGCAAGGACACCAAAGCCAATTAGTCCCCCAGTCCTAGGGATGAGAAGAGGTGTTTCTTCTTTTAGTTAAAGCCCATTTCCAGAGGTGTTTTAAAAAAAACATATGCCAACAATGCACACCAAGTGTATATGAAGCAGGCATATGCAGTTGCTGTATATGAACACAGAAAGTTACTTTGTTTCTTAGTTGTCCTTTATATCTCCCTCATGGCTCCTTTTGAAATGGCCGCCTCTATGCTTTCCAAGCAGTCTGGGTAAATTAACAGTCTCTTTCTGATCTCTCTCTCCCCCATTCCTTAGTAGTTATAGTGGCATCCCCACTGAACAGTGTATTGTGACCTGGAAAGGCAGAGCTGGTGTGCAGTGATTTTGTTACATTGACTCACAGAAATGGGGTCAGCTACTTTACAGCCTGCTTTACAATCCGATCCTATTGTCAGATTGAGTTTCCTGTGGAGAAAAGTGTCAATTTGTAGGACTCGGCCCACTAAAAAGTCCATACAAAATTGTAAAAAGCTAGCTATGCGAGTCATGAAAATGTACACACATATACATCATCACTGCACCTCTACATTACCACGATAAATGCTAATCACTTACAGTGGTGGAAATGGGTTTTAAGCTGTGTCCCATTCAGACCTCCTATCAAGACAGACCTACAATAATTGCCGTGACAGACAACGCAGCTGATCACTGCTGTCACTTGTAAACAAGCAGCCGAAGCAGAGGAATACTTACACCACTCACTTCCTCTGCCAGGCTCTGCATTGGTTTATATCATCAGTAAGCACCCAGCATACTATGTAAGCAGGGGCAGATTTACTCTCTCTGCTGCCCCAAGGCTAGGTTCCTCAATGTGCCCCCCTCCCTGCCAAAGCCCCCCTCCCCCAATGGGAAATGGCAACTAGATGGCGGGGGCGGCAGGGTTAGTTTTAATTTTTTTTCTTTTTTCATATTTTTCAACTTTTTTTGTCATTTTTTTTCATTTTCTTTTTATTTAATTATTATTATTTTTTCACTTCACTTTATTGCTATCACACAGGCTCTAACAAGCCCCTTGTAATAGCATTTGGAGGTGGCAGGTTCTATTTATTGAACCTGTCACTTCCAATACAGGAGTTCTAGCACAACTCTGTGCTGGAACTCCTGTGACAGCTGAGAGGGGAAGGCTGCGAGTGCAGCTCTCCCCTCTCACTGTTTACACGGAGCAGAGCGAAGAACGGGTGTTCTCCGCTCTCCATCCTGAAGATCTCCGGAGAGAGGCCGCCAGCGAGGAGAGAGGTACATGGCGGGGGGAGCGCGGGGGAAGGATGGACCTGCAGTCTTATTACAAGTGATCGTGGCAAGATCGCCAAAATCACTTTAAACAAACAAGCGGCTTCCCTGCTCAACATTTAGCCCTGCTTGCCCAAAGCAGGGCTAAATGTAGAAAACAATTACCCGCCCAACGCCCGGAACTGCATGTCCCGGGCATGGGAAGATTCTACACCCCTGCCGCCCCTCTGCTCCCTGCCCCCCCAAAGCCAGGCCTCGGTGGCCCTGAGGGAAATCCGACCCTGGATGTTACATGTGACAGTAGCGATCAGCAGCGCTGTCTGTCCCCGTGTGTCCGCGCTTAAGGAGGGCTCAAGGTCAAATATTATCAAATATTATCATTGTAGAGAACATATATCAAGTACATATATACACTGTATACACACACACAGTATACACTGTATATACATACACACACCCATTCAGCACTTTTCCTGAAATAGAAAGCTCTAGCTATAAAAAGTGTCCACCATACTCTGCATATTGCAGCTCCATAAGACAGAGTAATTGAACACTTTTACTTCCTGCCACCTTTTTGGTCATATATTAGAAATAGCCTCACTTTAATAATGCCCAATATATATTCTTTGTGGTCAACAGACAGACTTTCATGGTTGAGAATCCAATTTACCTCTTTTACACCATTATTTGCAATTACTTTTACTACTGTGGACTGCGTTGAAATACTTTAATGATCTATATAATCTAATTATAATCAAACCAGAAATGACACAGAAAATGGGAATATGTAGAAAATTCAATTGCAGGTAATTCCAGCCTTGCCATAAATCAGTTTTATTAGTCTCCAGCTGGTAACCACTGTAGCATTTCTAGCAAATAGCTTCTCCACTTTAAATGGTGAACAAGAAGTAGTGAATTATGCTGTCCACTCAACACTTTAATAATCATAGAAGGATGCTGAATAACTCCATAGATCTTACAAGATGTATATTATTATGGAAGCAGAGCCGACTTTTACATTTTACATGGGACCAATTACCCAAGTTGTGACACATTTTTCAAACACGGAAGAAATTACAGAGTGAAGCTTTCCTTTTGTTGCTGATGAAAGCACTTCTGTTTACCTGAGTCCTCATAAACACCAAACGATTTAGTAATTTATTATGTGTTTGACCTACTTGAATTAGTTCAGTCTAACAATCCTTTCCTAAGAATTTAACACAATTGCTTCTTATGCTGCTCCCTTCAAGATATAAGCATTCAAAAACAATGTTGCAAAAAAAACCCAGAAAAGTCATGTAAAAACTCATTAAGACAGCGGCTCAGTCAGAAAATAATGATGTTAAAGTCAACCTATGTCCTAACACCATCTCAGCTGACATGAGGATCCATTCTAGACCTTGGACCAGGTGATACATACTTTGACCAGGATACCAAATAGTGCCTTGTGACTTTGGGGTGTTTTGGTTTTGGGAGGGATATTTATTTGGAGCATCTAGGATTTCTATCAGCTTTCCTGATACAAGTATCCACAGATGTATCTGAGAACTGTCTAATCAATATTACATTCACTCCTCTGTCAATAGCTTTGTAATGCTAAGGGTAACCTAGGTGTTTTTTGGGAAGCAACCTAGGCAAGTGTATGTGTAGGTATTAATTGCACAACCTTGATAACCATCTTCATTGTTCCCCTTGAGATGGCAATTGTATGTTTTGGTGAATTTGTGCTGAGGGTATAATCCCTTTTCCAGGAAAGAAAGTGCAATTCATGAGGTGCAAAGAAATTTAAATAGGTCAAAAAATGTTTACACATGTTAATGAGAACTTCCTACAACTAGAAGTCTTGAAAGGATTGGGACATCTACTGTCTGGAATTTATAACAGGCCTACATGTTGGAAGCAGCACTTACACATATAAAAGTTTTAAAGGTAGTAATACCTTTAACTAACAATCATAATCGCCCCACCTCCTCCCCATCCTTACCCAATCTACAGAAGACTGTGAAATAGGAGCCACAGGCAATGCCATACTGGGTGGCCCTGGCAACTTTTCTCTGTATGCCCTCATAAGGAGGCCAAATTCCGGCAGTCTTTCACATAGACAGCTTTTCTATATAAACGCTCTCTCCCTATAAGCCTGCGAGGAGATAACCTATGTATTAGGGCACACAGAAAAAAAGTAGCCTGTGCTGCTTAGCCTGGCATAGCCTGAGGAGCCTATGGAGAAAAGGCTGCACATGTACAGTTTTGCATGACCCATCCAACATAGGCCATTGCTCCTGATCAATTATGTCCACTGATCACAAGTAGTGTGATATTCCGCATGAAGTTATAATTGTGCTTTTTTTTTTTTGTCCCATTACATGGCCAAGCTGAAAAGTGGTATTTGGCCTTTTTTATGTACTGCTTTAGATCTGTGTAAAGCTCATAAAACAATAGTTACACTATTTCAAGCTTTTCTTCTTTCATGATACTTGCAATGGACTGAGAAGCGTTTCCTTATATAAACTAGTCCTGTTTGTAGTGTTTACATTACAACTGCTGACATCCTGGAGTGGTGTGCCAAGTTCCCGTGAGAGGGGAGAGTTGCATCCATACCTGTAATAGGTACTGAGTGCAGGAGATTCCACAACTAGGGAGTGCACACATTGAGCGCATGTTGACATCTGTGTTCATGTAAAGTCAGATGATCCGGTGAGTGTGCCACTTCAGCTGGAAGGTGGCCTTCACTATATGTGCATACAGCAACATTGTAACGCTGTGCCGGGAGTTACAACCCTAATCAACTGAGGTTCTGTTGGGATTTTTATCTATTTTATTGTTTATAATAAGGGCTACATTTTTTTTTTATGCTTTGCATATGATAAGAAAATAGGAACATATTTTATAGCTATAATGCTTTAGTATTTTTCACATATTGAAATGTGTATTAAGCATTGCAGTCCCAGTAATTTATATAAAACATATTAGTTATTCACCATATCAGCACATTCAAAAATCAGTCTTTAAAGAAGCACATGGTAAAAGGGATCTCATATGTCCACCCTCATACGTAGCACACAATGCATGAAAATGCAATATTTGTTTATAGCATGATGTCTGAAAGTATAAAAAGTCCATTGCTTTTTTTTTCAGTTTTTTTTTCTTATTCTTTGCTGCACCCCTATTACGAATGAGTACCATGTCAGCCACTGTGCATGATACCATACTTCTGAATTTCAGTACTTTTAATTTTTACTGAATTTTAAGCCCAGGGCTATTTCCATTTGCATGAATTTATTTGGGAAGTACGTAGTACCAGAGGAGGTGGTATTCTCAGCATGCCGCAGTTCAGGCTCCCTTTAACTTTATACTTAAAATATTATATCATTTTTTAAATTCCACAATTTGGAAAAATGAACTTAGCTAAACCTAAACAGATAAATATTTTGATATTACAGTGTTTTGATATAAAAATGTCATATTTTTGGGACTTTTTAAAGGGTTAATAGTCAGATGCCATGGGGGGCATGTACCAATGCCAAAATAAAAAAACAGTTTAGCACAGTATCTCCTCCTTTACAGAATTGTCAACTCTACCTAACAAAAACACATCCTGACAGTATGGCAGCTGTGATCCCACCGTTTTATAGTGATGGGACTAGTTTATCCATTGCTTCAGATTATTGGCTCTTGTGACTCAGCTGACCAGGCTATACACCACTGCATTATGGGATTTTCTTTATTTCTGGAACCTGCAAAGTTTTCAATTAACTCAGCAAAATCCAGGGATTTACCGCAAACTCTTGGTAGTGGTAAACCTCAACTCTACTTATGACCAGCCATCAAAACATCAATAAATGTAATCTAAGAGGTGAAACCAAGTTTAGAATTTCTGTTTTAAATGTTAATGGAGTTTCCATGGTCCATTATGGACTCTACTAAAACATTAACCTTGACTGATCATCCGTCCACCCCTGGAACTCCATAGTCCCCAGTTTAAAATGGACCTTTACGTTCAAAAATTGAATTCTACCAATCTACCATTCCTCTGTATGATGATTAATAACAACATAGACATGTCAGGTGTAAAATGCTCTGATTTTGAAATACTTGCACTTGCAGAACATTCACTTCCTGCTTTGAAAGGGCAAAATGACAGTTTGCCAAAGCAATGCACACTGGGATTGCCTTGTTATTCTGACTCCGATTGTTGTGAGACCTCTATGTCTGGCCTGTATAAGCAGATACAATCACTGCGGACAATCCCTATCGGATAGCTGAACTCACCAAATACCATTTCCATCCACAAAGGTGCTTTATTCTGAACATCAGGTTACAGCAGATGACAGAATACAACAGATGAATGAATTGTGGTATCTATGCGGTCAAAAGATGATGCTTTCATAGCATACTGTGCAGAATACACATGTCCCTGTTACATGTGGCCTGTTAGCTGTGGCCATGACACAGGAAGTACTGACCAACAAGAAGGGTGGAGCATACATACAGAGGAAATACATCACAAAGGGAACACAGAACAACATGTGCGTTACCACAAAGGGTCACTAGCTGGCAGCATGTGAACTAAATATAAAACGTCCAAAGGAAAATGGTTCAAGGAAAACAAACTATATCATTCTTATCTACTAACGATGTTAACATGAACTGAGGCTATGCATAACATATTCTATGCCCCATTGGGGCGGCACACTTGTCATCAACAGAGCATTGCTGGGAAATCTCATCTGTAATCTCAGGAGATCTCAGGAGATCTCAGGGAAAGTCATTTTCCTCCCCTGACATTATGTGTTTGGTCACATGTCCTAGTCACATGTCTAGTCACATGTCTAGTCACATGTGCCAAAAATCCCGTAAGTGAATGGAGAGCTAGTAATCTGCCCTTAGTAAACATGGCCACTGTTAGAAGACTGGGGAAGAAAAGGGAAATAAGGTATGCAAAGAATACAAAGCCTGCAATTATCTAGAAGTATGTGTTGGTAGATTGTCATTACTAAACATTTCTAAAGCTGTGTTTGCTGTTATTTTTAAGATATGGGTAAAGGTCCGCTTTAATGTAAAGTAATCTTTCATTTAGTGGGTAAATTAATTAATTTGTTATATACTTAAAGGAGAACTATAAGGTGAGTGATTTTCACTCAACCCCATAGTTCGAGCCGACGTGTCACAATGAAACTGTCACACGTCGGCTCAACAGATCGGGAAGTAAGAGAACACATACCGTCGCTCGCTCACTTCTCGATCATGTCCCTGCAGAGAGCCGTGACTGTCACTCACGGCTCCCTGCAGGGATTCCCCTCTCCCCGCTCCGATCCTCCAGCGCTGATTGGCGGAACGGACGGGGGAGGGGGCAGGCACAGCTGGCTCTGCCTCTAGATAGGCAGAGCCCGCTGTCAATTGCGCAGCTAGGTGGATCTCGACAGTAATGTCAGGATCCATCCCGGCTGCGGCGGTCTCAGTATACCGTGAGCTGTAGCTCGCGATATACTGAGCTTTGGGTCATGGGAGGACGCTAGTGTATGTCCTCCCATGACCTTTAGGAGAACTATGGGGAAAAGCATACCCCATAGTTCTCCTTTAAAGTGTTTACAGAGTTTGGTTTGATGACATGCATATGTGTGGATATATTTCTTATGTACATACTGTATAACCTACCTTTTTTTCCATTTTTCTCTAAATCAGCAAAGGTATCTCTTTTTACACATCTTATTTGTGTACTGTACCTTTTCCCTCTAAGACTACTCATTTAAAATATTCCCTAGTACTAGAATACTAGACTTACATTATAAAATAAATTGTAGTGTATGCCCACAAGACCTTTGTGTGTGTGTGTGTGTGTGTGTGTGTGTGTGTGTGTGTGTGTGTGTACAATACTGATAACAAAGTAGGAGGGAAGGAAAGAAGTCCAATCCACAAGTTTAAATATTTAGAGAATTAAATGCTATTCTTTTATTTATTTTTTTTAAACAGTTTTTATTTTCCAAAAGAAAAACAATACAATACAGCAGTATTACAGATGTATTATTGAGTTACATTGCATCAGAATAGGGAAATGTGAACGTGACATACGATCACCAAGGAAAGGTGTCCAGAAAGGTTACGGGTAGACCCCTCGGGGTCTAGAAGGGGAAGGGAGGAACCGTGAACATTGAAAGGATCAACATATGTAGTCAATTCACAGAGTTAATACACGTAATAGGGTTAATAAACATAATTAACATATGAAACTCAAACGCAAACTTAGCTCCATTATGCAATGACCTCAGGGACTATCCTGACGGTGAACCAATAAAGTAGTAAACTGTTAAGTAATAGTATATATCTGGGGCAAGAAGAAATCAGAACAAGAGCAAGAACAAGAAAGGGGGGGGGGAGAGAACAGAGGAGACCCCAGTAAGTACGCAGCGGCCCACTCTGTCCTCCCCCCCCAAATGAGGTACTCATATGTCAGTAAAGCTGTTCGTGGTGCTGGGCAGTGCTAATTATAAAGGGACGTGTAAGTGCAGAGGCAACGCGCCCCAAGCAAGCTGCACAATAATGTACTGCACTGTAGGTGGAAAGGGAGATAAAGACCCTGTCCTATTAGTCATGTATTGGAGTAGTTCTAGCAGTCTAAGATTAGGTGCTCAGGCGGATAGTCCCCACGCTACGGGTGGTCCAATTAATGATCAAGTATGCCCCCGTAAGTTATCCAGTAGGCGGCATGTTGAAAATGCGAAGGGTGCCAGCAGGTCTTCCTTTTCGGAGGGGGAGAAGGCGTAGGACATATAGGGCATCCATCTGTCATAAAATACGGTGACCCCCTTCTCGTTTTGCAGATTGAGGGTAGCATCTAGTCTGTCCAAATGGAACAAGTGTGATAGGTCCTCCTGAAATCTCTTTACTGTGGGAGGTAAAGGTGAGATCCACTCACGGAGAATACATCTCCTAGCCACCAGAAAAGAGATGCTTACCCATTGCTTGGCTGAGCGACTGAAGTCGTTGGGAAATGCTACTCTTTAGTATGTCAAGACAGGCTCTCTTCAGGCCTGCAAATCCTCCTATCTTTTGATTATAAAATAAATGTTGGCACTGACAGACTCAAGTTAAGCTAGGTTTCAGGCTAAGTCTGTAAGTAGCTTAAAGAGGCAGCCTGCCTGTATTGGAAAGTGGGGTCCTGAGGAGACCTGCAACAAAGTGTCTCTTGCCAGTAATGAGAAATGAAAGGGCAAATCCAGTAACTATGAAAAAGAAAATATATAAATGGGGAAAGGAAAACGTTTAAATATATACTAAGTAATTAAATTAGTATTTCATGGTAAGTCCCCTTTCAATAATTAGAACAGAAAAAGAACGACACCCCAAAAGAGGGCATCTCACCATTCATCCAAATATGCAACAGTGTCAATAAAATGTCAGTTATTAAACTATGTTGTCTTATTTTTAAAATTCATATCCTGACAAAGTAAATTCATTACAGGGGTGCACCGATCACTTTATTTGTTTGCTGAACATAATCTTGCTCAGCCGAGTGCTCTCCTAATGTTTGTTTGTGTTTTGATACATGTTTTTCTATGAATTTTAAAAATAAGACAATATAGTTTAATAAATTACATTTTATTGACACTGTTGCATATTTGGATGAATGGTGAGATCCCCTCTTTTGGGGTGTCGTTCTTTTTCTGATCTAACTATGAAAAAGGTTGCAATCCTCATGCTCCCACAATGGCAGCAGGCAGAGGAGATGGCTGATTTGAGCTTATGCAATCAACGAGGGATAAAATAGGCTCTGAGAGGAAACTCAAGTTTTTCAAGCTTGTCTTGTGCTGAAATCAACCAGCTAGAAGGAGTACGCCTGATCTCCCCCCAAACCTCTGAATCCAGGTCCTGGATATTAGGGATGTTCAGATACCAGTGCATTTTTACAAGAACTACCGGGGTTGCAGTGGTTGCAGCTGGGACCTGGCTCTGGCGTTCCACCACTGTCCTGAAATCATTAGTCTGTATTGTTTTAGAAAAACTGTCACATGACACTAAACAAAAATGTATCAGTACTTGTACCTGTGAGTACTTGGACAAGTATCAGTACTTGTACTTGAAATAATGGTAACAAAGCATTCCTTATATATATTAATTTTAAAAATCGTACATTAAAACAGGGATGCAGAAATCCCAGAAGCTCTGTATGCTCCTTAAAAATTACAACTGCCTCCTAACTTTTGAATTTTTCTCTAGTTTAGTCTTGGAGCTGGAAAAGTATCTGTACATGTACTTGCACCGAGTACGGTACATGGTATCTGAACATTCCTACTGGATATCCATTCACCACTTATACTTCAGACTAGTAAGTTCCAGAGAGATCTCACTAAGATCACAGTAGATAGTAGATGTGAGTTTTATCAAGCTAGAAGAACGTGGAGCTGATCATTGGTAACCTGCATATATCTGAGTATATAAGAGCTGAGGTTATTACATTTATCTTGAAGTAAAGTGGACAAGGCAGTCGTTTTTTGGTACACAATATCTTGCCGGGTCTTTATGCCAAATTTGGACCAGGCCTGTGGGGAAGTGATGGTGGGGAAGTGAGGGACTGCAGGGTTTCTCCATAGGGGCGTATGTGAAGATGAAGAGAGAGAGGATCTTGATGACCAACGGAGTCCCACTCTTCAAGCTTTCACGGTGGCATGCATCGAGGGAGTGATGGGGTAGAGTTTAAAGCTTCTACAGAGCCATGGCAGTGTTACTTAGCTCAGCAGTTGGCCACCAGTGAGCAGTAACTAATTGGGTTGCAATGTAATATTATTAAAAATAGAAAGACTAAACCTAGTAAAGTAGGTCTAGTGAGAGTACAGCGACTGCATTGAGGACCTTGAGATCCCAATAAGAATCAGTGGAACAGCTGGAAGATGGTTTTAAAAACATATTTGGGTAACCAGGCCAGAGATTTTTGAAAAAAGTAAGTAGAATTAGGCAATGTTTTCATTTTCAGTAGATTAATGTGCCCTATAAGGGAGAGAGGCAGGTTTGTGCCATGCCTATAGTTGTACCTTAATGTTCTTTATCATAGTAAGTATATTCAAAGCATAAAGTCATCAATACAAGCCAAAATAACAATCCCTAGGTAAGTAAACGTGGGGGCTACTTGTATTGGAATAGCCTTATTAACCTCCTCTGCAACACGTGCATCTACTGGAAAAAGTAGTGACTTACTCCAGTTCACTCTAAGGCCAGAGACTTCAGATTAGCAACCAAGGCACCCAAGGCACCCTGCAAGGGTGGACCAGTATCATTAAGGAATAACAAAAAGTCATCAGCGTACAGGATTACCCTCTCCTCCAGCAAACCCATCTTTAGACCAAAAATATCCTGCAAGGAATGGAGTGCCTCAACAATGTACTTGATTGCAATCACAAATAAGGCTGGGAAGAGAGGGTAACCTGGCCGCTTACCTCTTTGGAGTAGAAAGAAAGATGATATCAGCCCATTCAGATGGACCACTGCAGTAGGAGCAGGCTACAGTAGTCATATCCAGTCAACAAACACTCACAGAAAACCGTTCTGTGCATCAATTCAAACAGGTAGGAACACTCCATGGTATCAAACACATTTTTAATGTCAAGCAAAGCAACAGCTCTCCTACCTCACTTTAGATGAGGGGCATGGATATTAGGGAACAACCTCCCTAATATATTTATGTAAATAGACTTAAGAAGGGATGAGCCCTGTTCGATCAAGGGCAAGAACAGTATTATTGATTCCATTTACTTGTATGGAGATTTTCATAAGGATTTATGAAGTCGCAATTGAGTAGAGGTATGGGTCTATATGAAGAACAGAGGAAGGGGTCCTTGGGGGGTTTATAAATCAGAACAATATGCACTTCAGACATGGAGGTTGGCAACACCTGTTGACAGAGGCAGTATGAAAAGCATGGAGATGGGGGTAAGCTCTGTCACATTTTGTTTGTTAAATTCCATAGGAATTCCATCTAGGCTCAGTGCCCCTGAAGCTGGAAAATACCCCATGGCCTATACAATCTCTCGCAATGAAATTTTGGTCTCCAAGTAACAGCATTCTGAGTCAGACAAGCAACAGAAAGCTATATTATTAAGAAGAGAAGTAATATGCTTAGGGTCAAGCAAGGTCAACACCGAGCCAGTGTAGAGGGCTGCATAGAATAGGAAGTAAGCTGTAAAAAATGTAAGTGGTGTGATGACCTTACAGCCATCAGGCAGAAAGACTCTACGTATGGCCGTAACAGGGCTTTCATTATGAGCGAGGAGGGCCAACATTCTGCTGTTCTTATCTCGCTGCTCAAATACCATTTGCCTGGTAAGGGGTTTCATTAAGAGCGAGGCGAGCCAACATCCTGTCGTTCTTATTTCCCTGCTCAAATACCATTTGCTTGGTGAGGAGGTCCTGTATAGTCACCTCCATCGTATAAAGATGAAGCATTCTCCTGAAGGTCATTAGCGAGTCAAAGGTATCTTGGGAGGGGACAGAAGCATAAGCAGTACAAGCCTTTTGCTCTCACCTCTGCAGGTCATGCGCTTTGGAATTCCCCTCAGAATAAATGGTTAGGCTGCTTACTTTGCAGGGGAATTTATCACTTTACAATGGGATTTTACCTTAGCTTAGCGAATGAAGTGAAGCTCTACTGACTTCCATCATCCAATCATGTGCAAGCAAATATGTTTTTTTCAATTTTTCCTGCACATGACTGGGTATTCTTTGCAAAGTGAATTATCACCACATTCACTAAGCAAAAGGAAAAAATTCCCTTATTGAACATACTATTTGTCTTTAGTAAATCAACCCTATTGTCTTAAATTTTTTAAAAACACTAATTAGGTGATTAAAAAACACAAATCAACAACTACCGACTGCAGTTAATTTTTTTTACCTTCAAACCTATAGTCCAGGTGTCTGATTGCTTGACATACACATTGGTATATTATTTCTATTAACACAAGCAGGGTTATTCACAAAATTGTGAAGAGTTTGGAGAAGGCAGGAGAAGTGAACAATCTAGGAAAACATAGTTGAATTGGAAAGTGAGCTGAATTGGAAAGTGTTTCCAAATAAGCTAATTTGTCCTAGATTGTTCACTTCTCCTGCCTCCTCCAAGCTCTTCACCCTTTTGTGAATAACCTTGATGGATATAAAAGCTTAGAAGAAAGTAAACTTTTACCTTAGGTGCCATGAATATCTCCACAGAGATTTGATGGGTTTTCTTTGCCATTAAAGATAAAAAGTGTGTCACATTTTCTTCAGATTCAAACTCTTCAGATTTAAACTCTTCCATAATCAGTGTTGCTCAAGAAATCAGCTGTATCCAATATATCTTTTTTGACAACTGTCTTCTTTCTCTCATAAGTACATTATTCTTTCTCTTCTGACTTGTCAGCCATGCCCTCTTCAGCTAATAATACCTCTTCCACAATCAGTTGATGATACCTCTACTCTGATGCACATTTCTCAACATTTTCCTCTCACATTCAAGTAAAAGTATGTTTGTTCATCCTTTTAATGTTTAAACCTTCTATTTCCATCATCTTCAGATTTTCAAATAAGAAAGACATAAAACAAAATATTTTTTTTTATTTTCACATCTATTAAATTGTTTTTTTCTAATATTAAACAGTTTGACAAAATAAATGTGTTACAGCAAACCTTGCATTATGTTAATGTTAAAACAAAATCTGTAAACATATCACATATCAAATGAACTTAATTTAATTACATGCCAGATTTGTTGGTGCAACACAGCACACGTTGGGCTTGATTTATAAACAATTCAATATCTGTGTGTATGTTCATCCTGTGTGAATATACAGTATAATATAATATCTGTGTTCCCTATATCATGCCTCTTGACACAAATATCCCTTAAGTTGTATACCTGATAAATTCTAGATCAATAATTGGGACTTTTTAGGTGTCATCAACAAGACTATACACATATATATGTCCAAATCTTAAAATTGTCGAAGCTTTATTTATACATTTTTTAATAAATGGGTACTTTTACATGTAACAAATGTAATGCTCTCTGGAATTTTCCCTTTACAGATTTCAACTCCGGAAGTGGCTCCAAAGGGTTACTTATGGGGAATGTTTAGTAGGTGACACAGGAACTGTTAGATAGAAGGAATTCCAATATACTATACTCCTCCTACATTAGGAGGGTTTCAAGAGGCTGGTAGCCTGTATTACTTCATACAGGCTAATCGTAACAATAACAAAAAGAGTCCAACGAAAGCCCAATATTCCGGGATATGGTTCCTATGAAGCCAATTCTAGTTAACTACTAGTAGAATGTCATTGCCATCTGCAGTTAGCTAGGAAAGACACATTTACCCCAGAGGCGTAAGAAGGAGGAGTGTAAGTTATTATGAGTACTGCGTATCCTTGCGGTTAGCTGCGTTGGTTGTTCACAGTAGTGTCAGTGGGTGGATGTAGGCTGACCTTCACTGCAAGACCTTGCAAAGTACTCTTAAATCATGTTGCTGTAAATCCAAGGTGGATGGATGTACAGGAGGATGTACTGCAGCTTTAAGTAACCTCAGAGCTCCTTGGCATGCATAGGAGAGGTGAATATGCATCTCCTAATCCAGTATAGCGAGTGAATGGATGAATACACTTCCTACCCACTAGGATGGAGAGTCCACAGGTTTCAAGTTCAGGATGGCAAAGACTAAGGTGAGTGACTTTAAGTTGTAAATTTTCCTCAGGATGGAGAATGGAGTAGCTGTGGCAGGGGAAATGCTCAGCGTCAGCTTCATTACTAGGACGTCGAGCATTTCAAACTTCCCAGCTTTTATCTGACAGCCGGCTAGAGGGGAGAGGAGAGGAGAGGAGTGACTCCGATCCCAGAGCGAGGACGGGTAAGTCTGTTACAACACTCAAGGACATTACATGAAATTGCAATACTTTAAAACATCATCCTTATGTTTCTAGATAGATATTACCCTGATCTGTACTCATAGACCTACTCATTAACTATGAAATGCTTTGTATCTTCTACTTGCTGCAAACTTGCAGTCTTATTTTGGACAAAATCAACAATTGGTGGAGAGTACATTCAGTGTTGATGTGTTCCACAGAGCCCAGTCTGCTTACTCAGACCAAAATCAGGGTATTTATCTTCACTAGAATGTTAGCAATATTAATACCATCAAATGAGTGACACAATTAATTCATGCATTGTCCATTTATTTCAGACACTTACTTGAAACATAAGAACATCAACAACAGACTTCAAGCGATTTCATCAATTATTATTTTGTCTCATGACAAGGGTGGGTTCACAATAAAGAACAGCGCAATACTAGGTGAGCTAATGCATTGCATTGCCATTCATTCTGAGCATTGCTCTGGCATGCGCAGGCTCGGATTCCCCACAAGGTCACCGAGGCCCGGCCTCGGGGTGTCCTTGTGGGGAAGATAAGTACTATCCTTGTCGCACTCCTTACCGATATGTCCCTTGTAGTGGGGGGGATATGTCCCTTGTAGCTACACTTGTGGGGAAGATGCCCTCTCTACATTCAGTCCTGCTTTGCACAAGCAGGACTGAATGTAGAGTGAGGCAGACGATTTTTCGTTTACATGTGAAATCGGCGATGTCGCCGATTTCACATGTAAACAGTGTGCAGCCTTCCCCCCCTGCACTTACCTTACTCCTTTGGTTCCGTCCCCGGCTGCCGAGTCCCGAGTCTCTGACTGCAGTTAGCAGTCACAGGACCTGCCTTGGGGCGGCAGGGAGAGTAAATCCGGCCCTGGACATGCGCTGCACCAAAATTGTGCTTTGCAGTAAAAAAATTAGTGCATGCATTTGCCACCGCAAAGCATGCTATCGTAGTACCATGTGTTGCAGCGCGACACATGCCTGCTGGGAATTGTGTTGGGTGCCATTCACAGTGAATTGCAATGGAATATGAAGTAATTAATTCTTAAATATCCCCAAAGATCACAACAAAGACCCATATGTTGTGTTTTACTCCGTTTTTAACCTCTTAAAGCTGGCTTTAAGCATATATGTGGCAGCACACACTGGGCCTTGTGCCATGCTGCCACATACAGTATATGCCTACCTGTGATTGTGCTGGGAGTACGCTCGATCGGGCAACCCCAGCACTGAGCAGAGCTGTCGCTACATAAAGTGAGGTGTGAAAGAAATAAACCAAACCATTTAACTATTAGGAGCCAGTCTAAATAATACTTTTCCTTCACAGGCCCATGTGCTTACTGTGTACATTTGTTTAATGTACAGATTGCCACTAGCAGCTAGATAACATATACTACTGTCTGCAGTGGTTTCAAGGCCTCACAATAAATGCTAAAGTTCACAGGTTGCACCAGAGCCCTAATATGTCAGCAAAAATGCCTTTTCCAAGTTCACAAATTAGAGCATGGTTATCCATACACTGTGGGCATGAACGGGAGGTTGCACAGTCCAGGCCCATTTAAACAGAGGTTGCAGCCACTAGTTTGACATCCTGTAAAAAGCCTGTGGCATCTGACTGCAACGGACTTTGTAAAATTAATTGGATTTGTACAGTTTCCTATTATCCTGTATAGAAAATGATTTCATGGGAGAACTTTACTTTTTGCATGACTTGCTCTCTTATGCAAACTTTTAAGTTATTCTAATGTTTATGTTGCTGTGTATCTGGCAAGGTCATTATTAGTCTATGTTAAGGTTGGTTGTATGACCTGTATCAAAGCCCCAGACCTATGTCTTCATTATTTGTTATGGCCAAAGAATTTGTGTATTGCCATCTCATTATATTTCACAGTAAGAGGTGTGCAAATTCACTGCAATTTTGCTGGGGAGACTAGAATAAATTACAACAACACCACAGGGTCATATGAAAATATACATTAAACATTGCTCGGAAAAAGTCATTTGCATAACCATTAAAAAGCAGTCATGTCCAGAATAATACATATCACAGTGTGATGCAGAAAGTGGTGAAGTTCACATGCGTACTAATTTGCCTTGCACTTTGCTGACATAAGTGTTCAGTGTCACTGCGGGACCCCACCGCACGATAACAAATATTACCATATGAATCACTTTTACAAAAATTGCATTGTCTAACTTGCTGGCAGATCATTCCATGCTTCAGAGGCAAAGGCTCACTGTACAGGTTATCTTATCATTTGCATAAAGTAACATTTATGTTAGATAAACAAGAGAAATCAGACATTTAAAATAGCAATAAACACTTAGCTACATACCTGCTCTATAGGCTTTGTTAAAAGGGAAATCTGAAAATGCATGCAATTCCATATTCACAGAATGTTCCAGTACAGTTGCTTCCCATATTGATATGAATAGAAATCAAATATGGCATCCTCAATTGACTTATTAATGCTTCTGGCATTTAGAATGAACTTGGGCTTTAAAAGAGATCTCTCTTCACTAGAGTTCCTGAGAAATATAAAAAGCAAGCCTGTGATTTAACCTGCCAGTAACAATGCAATAATGGAATGTCAGTGGTCTTTGGCAGTTGTCAGTTGTTGGTACAGTTTGCCTGCCACAGGCTCATTTCTGTCTGTTATCAGTTAAAGTATGCCATTGTTTTTAGCAGTATGTTCAACGGGCCATACACATCTTGATTTTCACTAACAAAATAACTGATTCAAGAATTTCTTCAACATTTGTCACAGAAATCAACAAGCATACTTGACCTGTGACAAATATACAGATCATGCATCCTAATTAAATTTTCACTTTTAGATCTGCATGCTTGTCGGTTATTTGGAAATCACCAAAGCTAGAGGCAACCAGACAAACAGTAGATTTAAAAGTGACCCTGTCATTATCTACCACGATTTAAAATAGTCATGTAAAATGAGTAAGTGGACTTACCTTTCCCAATGGTCATGCTGTCAGAACATCCACATCACTAGCGAGTCCTTTAATGAGTGGAGCTCAGAAGAAGGAACCATCGAACACTCAGCCAATCTATCAGAAGAATAGCTTAAAAAGGGTAACATTTCGTTTAAAAAGTATTCATTTAAAAAACGTCATTAGATATCAGATCATATATTAGCTTAATAGCTTAAATAAATAACATTTCTTTTAAAAATCATTGGGTATTCATTAAGAAAAAACGTCATTGGGTATCGGATCATATATTAGTTAAAAATGTGCAGTTAGATTACTAATCAGAACGGAACCCATTCAGTGGACAGAGTGAAAAAATGTGGGAAGCTGTAAGTGAAGACCCGGTGGTGGGTATAAATACGTAAGGTAAATAAATGCGCAAACAGAATATTAAGCTGCAATGGGGCTGCGGTCAGTGACACAATATCTTTTCTGTTCCTGCTGGAGCAAACACTGCGTGGTATAATAAATTGGACTTGTAGAGAGATGTCACTGCTGCAAGTTTGGGTGAACCGCCACCTCTGAAACTACAGGTGCAAACCTAAAAGAGCCCAACCACGCTCTATGAATTCAGTGGGAAAACCTTTAGTCGCACACAGATGATGTCACATCACATCCAACTTTATTAAACCTTGATATAGCACACTGCAGCTCCATCTAGGACTGCCAGACTGTAACCTTTTACCCAATACAGGCTTGATCACAGAGACAGGGGTATCAGGGAGGAAAAGCTCTTTTATACAGTGTACAATCAATGCAAATTATGTATATAATACAAACAATATAAATATCAAGTTGCAAAAAGCTACATTGTAATACTCAATGCTATCAGTACTGAGAGAAGTGGAAATGCAGGTGCGGATGGTGCTAAGAGAAGAGGGGCTACAGGCACAATAGGTGGTGAAAAAGGGTGGGTTGTAAGGGCAATAGGTACTGAGAGAAGGTAGGTTGTAGGCACTCAGGGGTTGCAGGAAGGGTGGGTGCAAAATGAAGTGTGACAGCATGTTAAGTGAGTGCTGAGAGATGGTGGAAAGGGTGCAGGTGCAATTGGTGATGAGACAAGGGGGGGTTTGGGCACATAGGTGGTGTGAAAAGGAAGGTGCAGCAGACATAAGTTGTGAGAGAAAGGGTGTGCACATGCAGTGTGCCCTGAGAAAAGGGGGAGTGCAGGTTAGAGGGGTTTTACTATTAGACCCCCTATGGCCATTTGGCCATTTGGCCAAGCAGGAAATTCAACCCCCCCCTCCCCCATAAATACACAGTCTGGAGAATATATACAGAGCAAGATCTGTGCATACAATATACATACTATATACAGCTAACAATGTATATATATACACTGAGTGGCCAGATTATTATGACCACACCATCAGTACTTCGTTGGGCTGGGCCACTAGATGACTCCACGAGATGACTTAGTTGGGCTGCCTCGTGACTGCAAGAGATGTTGAAAGGTGATGCGAGGAATCTGACACTGTGGCTTCAGTATGTGGGAGATGTTGCCTAGGCCTATAACCAGAAGGACCACAGGCTATTCACCCGTCTTTCTGATGTTTAGCCATTGGTTGTCTTCCTTTTGAATTCCTTTTAGAAACACCCAAACCTGTAGCAGGGTGCACCCATGACGAGTGGGACCAAGTTCAATGCCATCATCTGACTCAGGCCAAATAATTGGTGCTAGAGCAACATCAAAATGTGACAGATGAAGGTGTGACCTAGAGATAGAATCTTGTTTCACATTTCCAAACACACTAGGTAACAAAATTGACTTTGCAGGCTTTTAAATCACCATCTGTTTTTTCTTTGTGTGTTCAGTAGACACTCTTTACCACTGAAGGATGAAACCAACCCAAAGAAATTCTAAGCCAAGAAAGCCCTGATTCTCCAGTTGAGGATAGACTGTGTCCTGAGTCTCCTGTTAAGAACTGAGAGTCCCAGACAAACCACCAAAGTATTTATGTCTGCTAGGTATTCCGACTATGTACCTTGAATTCATTTGTTCATTAATTTACGGCACGGTTTCTTATTTCGTTTACCTGCCATGTTTGTCATGGACTGTAATCCCAAGAACTGAATTCCTTCAGCAGACGAATGCTGCTAATCTGAGGAACAGCACTGCCACTGTAACTGCTGATTACTCCCTACATAAAAGAATATTTTAAGGAAAAGTTGTGCGCCCTGTTGCCTTGAAATCACTACCACATGGTTATCCCTGCCCACATACAGCTGTGTATATAGAATATAGATGGATGTATAAAATCACCTTTCACTCTCGGACTTGTCCGACTCCCTTTCCAGTCACCCCTGGGTCATCTGAGCCACAGCCTGCCTGTTGCCTGCCTGGCCCTGCCCCCTGTTACACCTGTCCCTCCCACCCACGTTACCTGCCCGGTCCTGGTCTTTAACATACCTGACCCCCCCCCCAAATGTTTCCTACTTGGTCCTGCCCCATCACACCTTACCAACATGATACACTGCTATATTAAGCATGCAGACCAGCCTTGGTCCCACTAGGCACTAATTGGAAGAAATATGTGTGGGGAGACAAGCTGGTGGGGTCTGGCCAGATGTTGGGAGGGATTTATGTGAAGGAGTATGGTAAGGTAGCAAAGAGGGAAGAAGGGTTGGCTGAGCTTGTGGGGTGGGGGGCGTACCTACTTTTCAGGTACTGTGTTGTGTGCTGCACTTTATCCTACTGGTGTTTTGCCACCGCCACACTATGTGAGCCTCTGTTTCTGTTCCCTCTAATGAACAAAAATGTAAATGCAAGACCATGTCTGTAAACAATCAAAGCTGATCAAAGAAAAAATAACCAACATAGAGCTTACATCATAAATAAGAGGTAGGGAGAACATTGAAAAAGACATAAGTTTCTTTAAGACTTTTCTCCCTGCAGATTGCAGGTACTTCTCTGAAGACAGGTTTTCTTGAATAAATAACCCAGTTGTGACCTTAATGTGGCTTTAATATGTGCAACATCAGCCTGCTAATTAGTATTCTAGGTGTGAGCTTTAAAAAAGCTTTGCATAAATAAACAATTCCTTAAGAAATAAACTCAGAAAAGTAATATGATCAATGCAAACACTGCATAACAAATAAATGCTTTGGGGCTTTATATCCACTGCTAACTTATAGGCAGTGGGATTCCATCTGTTTAGCTTTGTTCCTTTTTGTGTTTGTTAACTATTAATAGCAGGTAGACATCTGGAAGTATGATATAATTTACCCAAGAATTGTCTGCAATGAAGATATCACAAGCTAATTGCATTATCAATCACACAGAGATGAACCTTTTAACCAACTCTATATGTGTAAGCAAAAAAACCTACAAAGTCAATTATTTTTCATTTTCAATACTATTACTGTTCTGTTTCCCATGGGACTATGGTATGAGTAAAATACATACATTTGCATAACAAATAAGCAAACAATCCTTAGGAGACAATTTAATTTAACATACTTTTTGTTCTCTGCAAAACAAATAGCAGTTTGCACATTTTCATCAAAGACTGCTACATATATTTATAGATGAGGCATATTGCGATGTTATCTTCCCCCTTTATTTACATTTAATTAGAATGGATAACAATTAAGCTACAGTTGCTGTGTGTCTTATTAGTGAGTACAATACAATGTGGTTCACATAATGCACTGGAATGACACTGCTAATATCCGGTCACTTACTCCAGACTGCAAAGGTTATATAAAGAGATGTTAGTGCTAATTAAGTGTCGTTCATACAAAAGTGTAAAATATTACGACCTTTCATGGACTAATGTTTTCTCAAAAGGAATTACCTAGATTTATGTTATTAACATCTTCCGGTGTTGCAGGAGACTGTAAATGCCCTACATAGGTGATTCTTTGTAATGTTAAACATTTTTACTCCTGGGACCATTTGAGATAGGCAGAGCTGTAGCTAGCCTATTTTGCGCCTGAGGCAAGAACAGAAAATTGTGCCCCCCCCCCCCCGATGTTTTTTTGAGGAAACAAAATAAATAACAAGGAATTAATGATATTTAAACCGTTTATTTCAGTTACATAAGAAAATCCAGGGGATGTTGAAAGGTGATGGGAGGAATCTGACATTGCACTGTTGCCCTTCTGTTGTCTTGTACCAGTCTTGCCACTCTCCGTTCTGCCCTAACATTGACTTGTCGCTGACGGCCACAATTCGCACGTTCAGACCCAGATTTTCGGCTGACAGTCCAGTCTTTAAACACTGCTGCTCTTGAACATTTAACGAATTCTGCTGTTTTGCTGATACTCGCTCCATGGCTCCGAGAGCCAACAATCGTCCCACATTCAAAGGCTGTTAAATCATGTGCTTCCCTATTTATAATGGTCTGGCACTCTAGCAACTTCAGCGCGAAATTATATCTAATTATAGCTAATTTGCCTACAAACGTCAGGTGGTCATAATAAACTGGCCACTCAGGGTATATGTATGTTCAGTAACTCACAGAAGTAAGTACACCCCTCACATTTTTGTAAATATTTTATTATATAATTTCAGCCTCATAATCTGAGCCGACCTGTGACAATGAAACTGTCACAGGTCGGCTCAGTAGATCGGGAAGTGAGCGAAGAGGCAGTGGTCGTCTTGGAGGTGTGTTTGGGGTTGTTATCATGTTGGAATACTGCCCTTCGACCCAGTCTCTGAAAGGAGGGGATCATGCTCTGCTTCAGTATGCCACAGTACATGTTGGCATTCATGGTTCCCTCAATGAACTGTAGCTCCCCAGTGGTGGCAGCACTCATGCAGCCCCAGACCATGACACTCCCACCAACATGCTTGACTGTAGGCAAGACACACTTGTCTTTGTACTCCTCACCTGGTTGCCACCACCACACACGCTTGACACCAACTGAACCAAATACGTTTATCTTGGTCTCATCAGACCACAGGACATGGTTCCAGTAATTCATGCCCTTGGTCTGCTTGTCTTCAGCAAACTGTTTGTGGGCTTTCTTGTGCATCATCTTTAGAAGAGGCTTCCTTCTGGAACGACAGCCATGCAGACCAATTTGATGCAGTGTGGGCGTATGGTCTGAGCACTGACAGGCTGACCCCCACCCCTTCAACCTCTGCAGCAATGCTGGCAGCACTCATACATCTATTTCCCAAAGACAACCTCTGGATATGATGCTGAGCACATGCACTCAACTTCTGGCAAGGCATGTTCTGAGTGGAACCTGTCCTGTTAAACCGCTGTATGGTCTTGGCCCCCGTGCTGCAGCTCAGTTTCAGGGTCTTAGCAATCTTCTTATAGCCTAGGCCATCTTTATGTAGAGCAACAATTCTTTTTGCAGATCCTCAGAGAGTTCTTTGCCATGAGGTGCCATGTTGAACTTCCAGTGACCAGTATCAGAGAGTGAGAGCGATAACACCAAATTTAACACACCTGCTCCCCATTCACACCTGAGACCTTGTAACACTAACGAGTCACATGACACCGGGAAGGAAAAATGGCTAATCGGGCTAAATTTGGACATTTTCACTTAGGGGTGTACTCACTTTTGTTGCCAGCGGTTTAGACATTAATGGCTGTGTGTTGAGTTATTTTGAGGGGACAGCAAATGCACACTGATATACAAGCTGTACACTCACTACTTTGCATAGTAGCAAAGTGTCATTTCTTCTGTGTCGTCACATGAAATGATATAATAAAATATTTACAAAAATGTGAGGGGTGGACTCACTTCTGTGAGATACTGTATGTTCTTATTGGGGTTACACTAGCTGTACTAGCTCTGAGGAAGTTCTTGTACAGAATGAAATGCGTTAGCTATCTGCAGTACAGCATTCCAAGGCCGTTGGTTCCCTCCTGCGTGGTGGATGTGGAGGGTTTAACTAGTGCTCTTTTCATGAAGATAGCATGGGGATCCCCAGTTACACTGTTGAACGTATGGACATAGGAGTTTCAGGATGAATGGACATCATTGGTGAGACCCACTTCAACTTGTTTTTTGCCTTTTCAATAGTGACTATACACCAGATTGAATCAATTCTTCCATTATCTAACATTTTTGTCCAAGTGGATCTGCATGTCATTATCTTCACCGGTTTTCTTTTGCTTTCCAAATCCTTGTACAACTGGAAGCACCTCATGGGAAGCACATCTGGACGCACAACCAACCATCTGCAAATATATATTTGTGCTCATTCAAACTGCAGTTATTTCTACTGGTGGTTGACAACCTTTGTCTTCAAAATCATCTTACATGAAGTAAAGATTATAATGCAATGGCGGTGAGATATATTGTGTAGCAGGGTGCATTTACAGGAAGCACCTCAGGATGCACAATTTAAATAATCTCTATTTATAACCACGTCCATTGAGACTTTCTTCAGTGTACACAAATTCACCTATCTCTGATACCTCATGCTGAATTATATACCCAGTAGTTGGACTATACTACATCCAGTACCTATTGTCCCAATGTCTGATTTTGGGGTTTTATGAGTTTCATGGACCGAGACAATTGATCCACACCACCCACCACACGGTTACCATTTCTATTAACGCAGGATATGTGCATTCATTATTTCTATATAGGCCTACATCAGGTACCCAACTGGTCTTACATGCGTTTTGTTTTTATAGGGAGGGGTTTTTTTATGTTGGGGAGGAAGGTATGTATGCACATTGGGTAAATTATGTTCATATAAATGTTTTTGAAATAAATTGATTTTTTTACATGCTAATTTTATTTGAAGAACATTTATGTGATCATATGGCTTCTCAGCTGATCTCTGATGTGTAGCCAAGTGGAAACCTGTTGTTTATTTCATTTTCTTAAACATTTTTACTGAAGAAATGCCCTCACCTCTTATTCTGGTGACTTTAAAATGTTGGATTTCCTCAAACTTTCTGTCTTAGTGATAACAGTCCCCTGGGCCAACAGAGAGGGTAAATCTACCTAATGTCAGAGCACAATGAAAACCAGACGAGCATAAGGTGCTAGTACTGTACAGAATACAGAACTCTTAGGATTTCACAAACAAAATCAAGAACTTAATATTGGGCAGAGAAGAATCAATGGTATACTACGATGTAACATTCCATACCCACAACAGAGGCAATTGGAACAGTGAGAAAATGGTTGCTACTAGACAACACCCTAGGCAGCAGAAAATACCTTAACCCAGATCTAGTGTGTGCCTTATTGGGCCTTTGCATCAGTACCACCTATTTCAAGTACAAGGAAATTTCTACAGGCAGAAACATGGCTGTGCCATGGGATCGCCAGTTCCACCTATTGTGGCGAACCTGTACGTGGAGGAAGTAGAAAGCAAGGCCCTGACCACCTTCAAGAGAATTGCACCCAGTCATTGGTTCAGATATGTGGATGACACTTGGGTTAAGATTCACAAACAAGAGTTACAGGCTTTCACTGACCATATCAACTCAGTGGATCATAACATCAAGTTTACGCGAGAAGATTTGGCAAACAACAAACTGGCTTTTTTTGGATTGTTTAGTAACAGTAGAAGAGGGAAGGAGGCTGGAAATAGAGGTCTACCAAAAACCAACACACACGGACCAGTACCTGCTATTTGACTCACACCACACTTTAGACCACAAACTGGGAGTCATCAGCACTCTACACCACTGGGCAGAGAAAATTCCCACCAGAACAGAGGCCAAGACAAAGGAATTCAAACACCTAAGGGGGGTCCTTAAAACGTGCGGGTATCCAGACTGGGCTTTTGTCAAAACGGAAAAAAGGAGAGGAAAGAATGCCAAGAGTACCAGTGAGGGTGAAAAGCATGACAAACTGAAGAATTTGGTCATCCCATATGTAGCTGGGGTGTCTGAGAAACTCAGAAGGGTTTTTAAAAAACATCACATCCCTGTCAGCTTTAAACCCAGCAATACACTGAGGCAACAACTGGTTCACCCAAAACCCAAAACACAAGATGAATAACATTGTGTATGCAGTCCAGTGCAGTGAGGAGTGCTCAGAATTGTATGTCGGTGAAATAAAACAGCAGCTACACCAGCGCAGCATAGAAGAGCAAAACCCTCTGGTTAGGAATCGGCAGTATACCTACACCTAAAGTAAAAAGGTTGCTCCTTTGAAGACAGTCACGCATCCTAGACAGAGAGGAGGACAGGTTTAACCCCTTCATGACTGAGGCCTTTTTTTCATTTTTTGCACCCATGTTATATTCCACATTTTAGGCCTGAAAATTACTTAAAACCCCCCAACATTATATATTTTCTGAATGCCAAGACCCTATAGAATAAAATGGTGGTAGTTGCAAATTTTTATGTTCCGCAATATTAGTGCAATTCCTTTATTAAACCCCAACATTTAGTGAAAAATTTAATTAAATGCCCCAAAACATTGACCCTAGAATTATTGCTCTCACTCCGGCGTGCACGGCGATACCCAACATGTGTAGCGCGTTCGTCGTTTTCATATGTAGGCGCACCCGACGGACATTTACGTGGTGACGCGCATGCTCACAGGGGCTGGGGACTTTTACATTTTTTTAATTATTATTAGATTTATTTTATTTTATTTTAATTTAACATTTTTTTTTTACTTTACTTTGACTGCTATCACATGGGGGGGGCTTACAAGCCCCCCCCCATGTGATAGCAGATGGTGGTTACAGGTACTGTTTAAGGTGATGCTGGGGGTCCAAAAGACCCCCCAGTGTCACCTTTACACTGGAAATAAGCTATTGAAGTGCAGATCGCACTTCAATAGCTTATAGCTGGGCTCCAGGAGCCCAGAACTGACAGCCCAGGGACCGGAAGTGATGCAATCTGAAACGTCTTTAAGAAAAATACAGCAAGTCCAGTTGTCTTGACTTATTTTTTACAGATATAGTGTCAATAGTATTATGATGGCTTTTCAGCCAAGTGTGAGGTCCATTTGAACTGGGTGGATGATACTGGTTTAACAGATCAGCGGTTTGAGTCAATTAACAATCATTTTCGAGTAGAAACATTTGTCAAAATTGGTGCGAGATATGGGTCTAGGGCAACCATAGAAGGAAATGTCTTTACCAGGCTTTGGGATAACAATAAAATGAGCTTCCAATGTCTGAGCGGGAAAGTGGTACGCAGACAAGACAGCATTGCATGTTCTATTGAGAATAGGGGTTATTACGTGTCCATGCCGGATTGTGGAACAGTAGGTACAGCGGTCTATATATATAGTTTCATAGCTTTTCCTCACTTTTCCAAAGTGAGGGAATATCCACTCTTAGACAGTTTTTACCAGAACGTGTTTGGTTTGCGGTTTCTTGAATCGAGTAATTGCTGCGCACAGCCAGAAACTGTGATCTGTTGAATACTAGAGAATCTTCTTTCAGTGCTGCAGCCTGAACTTCTGATTTCTCTCTCTGTTTTTTTATACGCACAAACACTCCTTTTTTAAGACATTTTGCAGGTTTTGAAACAGTTAAAATTAGCTGGCCTTAGAAAGCACAATGGTCTAATAAAGCAATTGTGCTTTACTGAATTCAGAAAATTTCCTATGACAACATGCTTTAGCGTTCTGGGTGCCTCTAATCGAGCCAATCATATGTATGTGCTGTCTAAATTTCTTTTTTTCAGAGATATCTAAATAATTGGGCAACCATGAAATCACACCTTTAAAGTAAATTGTTCAGGAATACCTAGTATGCTGAGGTCTAGATGTGTTCTTCAAGTCCTCAGTCCTTGAATTAAGAGTCTTATTTTTAAGCCTCAATTTAGATAAGTCTTCTTTCATAGATTGAATATCCTCAAATGATTCAGCTACATGTATTTCAAGTGCTTTTGATGTATGAGTATATATCTGTTTTTTTAACATTAGTAATATCATTGTCTAATATGCGAGTAGCGATTTCTATTCCAGTTATCTTCTGAAATTTCTATTACCGTTCCTATTTGCTTTATTCAATGTATTATCAGTATGGACATAATATTTAATTTAGGCAGTGAGAGCACTTATAATGAGCATAGGTTGGACACTTTTCAATAGATATTTACCAAGCCCAAGAATCAAGGTTTTGCCTATGTGCACTGTTTGTATTGTGTATACTGTCCCACTTAGCTAGAAAACCAAATCAGAGCCTGTCTTTAGATGGATGGTTTATATAGTCCAATACTGCAGGAAAATTAAAATTCAGTTTCAGTAGCGGCAAAAATTACTATAGGTCAAATACAGGGCAATACCCAGGTGATGGCAATACAAATAGTAAAGCCATGCACCAAGCATCTAAAAAGCAGGTAGAAGCTGCTGCAGTGATTTTAAAGCTCACATCTTGGTGCTTCTTTGTCCAGTTAGAAGTTGTAGCATAAGGTAGGTATCTAGGAATGTACAAAACTGAAAAGATATAATACCCAGGAATTGGTAATGGAAACAAGGAAGCTCAGACTGGATTCTCTATAACCTGTTTCTTGCAAGCAGGGCAGCCATTAGAAATTTTAGGGCCCCTTACACGGCTTAAGGCCAACCACCCCCCCCGCGCGCGCGCCGCTGGACGCAGGGCTTAGTGACACGCTGGACACAGGACCCACCTGAGAGTGACCCTGCAGAGCCCACCATAGATGCTGCACAGCCCATCTGAGACTGTCTATGGTGGGCTCTGAGGGGGTCTCAGGTGGGCTGGTCAGGGCTGCATCCCTCCCTCCTTTCCTTCCTTCCTTCCTAGCTCCTCTTACCTGCACCACCGGACCGGCCAGAAGTGACGTCACTTCCGGCCAGTCCGACATCAGACGAGCAGCGTAGCTGATGGGGCCCTAGCTTGTCTCAAAGCCACTGGAGCTGCAATGCTGGGGCCCTGCGCTGCTAGGGCCAGGCCTCCGCCTCCTTGCCCTTCACCGTCGGCCGATAGTCATGTAAGGGACCCTGGCGGGCCCCCCAGGTTGCCAGGGCCCCTTACATGAGTAGCTGCCGTACCCCCCTGATGGCTGCCCTGCTTGCAAGAGTATTGCTGCCAACACATTATCACAATTGCACATTTGTTGCTGTTTATTGTAATTTTTGTCAATGATTATCAGGAAGGCCTCATATATTTGTGGGTTATGTGTTTAGATGAAGCATTGTGATCTTAAGGAATGCTGAATTAAGTTTGACTTGCTTAGAAGGACGTTACATGTATGTATACAGAAATACAGCATTTATAGAGCATACATATATACAGATAGAACTTCCTGTGTCAAACCCTCCACAGGGTTTGACACAGGAAGTTATTAAATTTAAGTAATATTTAAGTTTGAAACTTAAATATTTTGGCACCCAATTTTGACCAAATTGGCACCATGTTCTTTTCTCCCATGTTACTTGGAAAATCTCAAGGTTACAAAAATCTCCTATTTAAGATGACTGTACAGCAGCTTCAAAAGAGACTGAACTCGGATCAATAGCAGTAAGGACTTCAGTAACAGACCCTACAACCGAAAAGGACTGCTTAGTTCAAAGATGTTCATGGAAGATCACAGCAGATTTCCAAATTATGTCAGGTCCTATCAAGTAGTATTTTGTGGCAGAGAATTAGAGCCTGTACTGGCACTGAACACACCCTGATACATATAGGGTGAAGGCAGCAGAAGTAAAACCATACATTGAAGAGTGAGATATTTCCCAGAATGTTTAACAGACAGTAACAATGAAGTCAGAGCTACAACCTGCTCTTCTGTGTCACCTAACTGAACTTTGCAGTGGAAATATTCCCCTAGCTTAGTGGAAGAGGTAAAGTTCTGCTGACTTCCACCGTCCATTCATGCGCAAGCTAAAAAAAAAACATTTTTTTTTTCTTACACATGATTGCGCAAAGTGAAATTGTACCACATTCACCAAGCTAAGGGAATATTTATTTGCATAGTGCATAACCTATTTGTCTTTGTTATCTTAACTTAAATATCCTTAAAAATCTTTGGAGCATGTACTAAGCTTATCTTCTAACCAAATTCTATTCCTTTTAAAGTTATGACTGGAACACAGAATTTAAATGCAAAAAATATTTTTATTTTGGCCTTCATTATGGCCCACTTTGTTAATATTATAAACTACAACTGGTCTCATAGGACAACTGGTCTAAATACAGTATATTCACATCGGAATGTGTAAACTTTTTTGCACTTTAAAAGCTGTTTTTCCATATTAAAGCAAATATTATTCATTGAAAAAAATGGAAATGAACACGAAGGAAAATAAGAATTTTACTCTAAAACCTATTAGCTATATAACCAGGGTCACCTCCAGGGACAAACATTTCTGGAGGCAAGTTATGCGCAAGTAAACATAGAACTATTTATGGAAATTAGGAACGGAGTATACTGTTGTACATTATTTGGACATATGGGCAACTTTTTGCCTTAATAATGCCAACATTTATGTGTTAAATGTACGCTTAAACGAAATTATCGATTTTACACTGCCTTTTCTTCTAAATGTCAGACAAAACAAACCAATAATAAGGTGATTGTGAGGTAGAATGTCAAACCTCTATTACTGCTCACACTTCAATGCATTTTCATGTTTAATTACAGTGTTCGAGAACAGGCAAACCTTTCTCACTAGTGTTTGAAAGAGAAGGTACATAATCAGTTACCTAAAAGCTTTTACAATTATGTAAAGTGTATGACTGTCAAATTAAACTAGGTTTGTGATAATGTATCATTGTCAGTTTTTAAATATCTCTGCCCACTGATGTACTCTGCTTTTAATAAGTGATGTTTAGTGAATATCGGTCGCGTCTTTGCAGATTTACAGTATTTACCTAAGGCAGAACAATGAGATATTTGGCCGTCTAGATGTAATGTTACTGAAGTATCTAATTAAATCTCTCCTACCTTCATTGTGGTTTGATATTTTTTAGCTGCTGTGTAATTTTGATAGAAGAGAATTTTGGTTTCAGAGGTTTCATTTCCCTTTCTTAAAGTGAATGTGTTCTTTGCCCATGCAGGACAAGGCAACAGGTTTACTTAACACACCCCATCTCAGTAGCACATACCTTCTCTTCACTTTCTTGCAGCTCTATTCAGATTTTGGTAGCAACAAAAGGTTGCAACCTGGAGCTTACACAAGGCTAAGGTCTCTCCCCTGGCCCCATGTGACAGCACTTGGCCAATCATAAAGCACCTGCACTCTTACGTGGGAGAAAGGGGAGCAGGGGCGGATCCAGAGTCTAGTCTCGGAAGGGGCACTGCAAAAAATACGATCCAAGCTGTAGAGAGACGACAAATCCCAGCAATATATTTTACAGCAATGCAGAATGGCATCAGCTATAGAGGACTACAAACCCCAGCAATACATTATACAGCAACAAGAATAGCATCAGCTATAGAGGTCCACTAATCCCAGCGATTCTTTATCCAGCAATGCTGAATGGCAACTGACTATAGAGGACTACAAATCCCAGCAATACATTATACAGCAATGCCGAACAGCAACTGGCTATAGAGGACTAAAAATCACAGTCCTCATGGGGCGCATGATAGGGGTGAGCTGTATGCTTCGTGTTTTCAGTTTACAGTAAAAAAAAAAAAAAGGCTCACAGTGCAGAGTTTTTTTCAATTTGCTGTCTATTTTAGTGCTCTTGTACTGTAATGATGTTAGCCAATTTCTAAAAAACACATACCTGAGCCTATATTTGTTAAAAATTGGGAATATGGGGATGGGAGGGGACTCAGGGAATGTGGGATTGTGATTTTGAAGTGTTTTAATGCAGTCTGTTTTTACATTCTATTAAACTGACAAGGCAGTGTGGCACTGTGAAAAAAGAAACTTACACATTATATTATCAAACTGTTGTGCTACTAGCCAGTTGATACAAAATTGAGGGCTTTAGCTTTATTTTCTTTAAGAGTACAGTTTACTATATCATTTAGATCTTTTGAGGCTGTCTGTTGCCACTGGATAACAAATACGGTATTGCATCTATTACTAACTAAAAAGCTATTTTTTCAAGTTATATTGAATCAGACAGGGATGCTGCTGATGTATTTAAGCCAAGCAATAATGTAAACGTATCAAATTGATTGCACATGCTAAATATGTGATGCCAGAATATGGTGTCGTTGACACAGTCTGTAACAATCATACTGTTCTGTAACACCACATGCAGCTTAAATACATCTCCTACGCATGTAAGTTAAAGGACTGGTGTTTTTCCCAAGCAAACCTTTAAGTTGTTTAAAAAGGAGGACCCTCTCCCCACTGAACAGTATTTTTTTAAATTTATTTTTGCATGCCCCCATGGCAGTATCTAGTCCCCCATGCTCTTTGTTTGACAATGTCTTGTCTATTAGCCTTGAAAAAGGCCAGAAATTATATTCAATATTTTGTCCCCATAGACTTCAATATGATTCAGATTTAAGTTTGCAATGTTTGGACTTGTGGGTTTGACAACATGGCAAATGAACCAAACCCAGGTTCATTGGCTCATTCCTAGTGTTTGGTTGGATCAGCATGTCAGCATCCCTTGGCACCCAATGCTCTACATATTTTTGGGGGCTTCAGTGATCTCCCTACTAGAACTCCTAGCTATGCACTGCACCATGGCAATTACAGAGAAAGACAATAGAACCGCATTTATTTTACTCCATTTTTTTGTGAAAAGTAAAAAAATACTCTCCATGTCAACCACATACTGTACAGTTTTAGGACTGTGGCAAACCCTTTACTGCTCATTCTAACCTCCTTCTGTTCTGTAGATGTGGACACATGCCCTACCATTGCACTTGTCAAATGTGGTCACATGGTCTGCCTACCATAATCTCACAATAAGTCCAAGAAATTTAATGAGAAACACTGCGATCTTGACATGTTCAAAGTAATGCATTAACCATGGCAAATATTTACCTAAACATGAATAATTGCGGTAAACATAAGGGGATTGCTGGGGATATGTAAACTTTTTCCTCAAGCTCTGTTCAGGCTTCGTGTAACCAAGTACATGGACAGGGTAATGAGAATGAATGTTGCCATGGCCGAATAATAGAGTAGTTTGATCTTCTGGTAAAAACTCCTAGCAGAATTTAAATTTATTTGAAACATAATTGCTAATAATAATAATAATAATAATTTAAAAAAAAGGACTTGCAAAGCAATTATATATATATATCTTTTCCATCAATTTGTTTAATGAATCTAGAGTTATCCTTTAGACAAAAGGCAGACAAAACTATGATTTCTCATTGTTTAGAACTTGGCAATGGCACGAGTTTAAGAAATAAAATGAATATTTGTATCACTTCCATCTGCTTTACAACACTATAATTAATTTTTCACGTACGACAGATCCACGGTTAGCAGCTATGATCACAGTCTTATATTTTATCCATGTCAATTCCTTATGTATGTTCCCCAGTGGCAGATGCGAGACAGTCTTAAGCTTTATGCAGTTAGTAACCCCTATTACTGAAACATATGGAGGCTCACTATTATCTACCAAAGAATTTATTTCACAAATTGTAGAGAAATAATTGCATTGTGTGTACTCTTCCCCTTAGTTTCATTACATGTACATTTCTATAACACTCTCAAAAGCAGCAGGTGCAAACTATACTTATGTTTAATGGTCAGAATCCAATGTTTATAGCTGAACCATATGTAAGCACCATACTCTGAAGCCAAGATTTCTTTGTCAAGATGCATTTGTGATAATGTAAGCCGCTCACACACGGTGGAGTTAAGTGTTAAATCGAAGGCGCTGCTCTCATTCACTCCCCAGATACACTGGGGGTAATGAAGGTAATCAAAAGTAAACAAAATGAAACAATGTAAATACCAAGAGAGACTTGAAATATCAATATTAAATGTATCATTGTATGAGAGTACAACCCACTGAAAGTAGATCAGATATGCAATTCATGATCCAAATGACATTCCACGCAAAAAGCACATTAAGGAGAGTACAAATTAAGCAGAGGAAGTCAAGCATAAACTAAGACATTCTCCTGTCTAAAGGGAAATGAATATATAAACCCAAGCCATAGGAAATAATGGTTTGCAACATGGTGTAACAATAATAATCCTGGATGGATGCCGAATGCTTGCAAAGAACAGCTTTGGAGTATTTTGAGGCTATGTCATTTTATAAAGTGCCATATACAGCGAGACACAAAACTGTGGTTAAACGGAGAATTAAATTATGTCTAATCTCTACCAAAGGCAAGCCCCATAGACATGTGCTTATGTACTTATAGTCGTAGCTTGCCTTTCATCCTGTAGCTATCATAAACCGAGTTGCCACCTCTCCACTGTACCATAAAAAGCAAGCCTGAGGAAATATTCATATAAGAGTCTGTTAGCAACCATTTTTAAATTCTACTTCCACTGCTGAACCTAGTAATATTCTTGCATCTAATATACGCATTACTGTTTTACATTTTCAAGGTCTTTTTTTAAGGTATTATGCAGAGATTCTATGATCAGCAATAAACATACCTAGGGCCAAGGTCGTGATGGGGGGCAGCTTCCCTGGGCACAGTGTTTTCATGTGTCACACCTGTTCTTCTCCCCACCACCCACAGTCATGCAATCCCTGCTGGCAGAAAACAGAGGCATGTTCAGTTGCACACTGTGAGTGATGAGCTAGCAAACTGCCACTGAACGCTGTGCTGCAAGTCAGCGCTCAGCACTGCTAACTTAGCAGTCGCAGCAGAAGTAAATGTGGATGCAGAGTCCTGAGTGTGATGGAGAAGGTGGGCACAAAGCACCTGCAGCCATTTTAACTGAAGGCACACCTGGCAGCACTGGAGAAAGGTGTCTGAACCCCGATGGAGGAAATCAAGTTAGTGTGGGAACCTACAATTTAATGTTTTGGTGGATGAGCACACTAAATATTCATTGGAAAATGGTATTCATTAGTCAAAAATATCTCAATATCACAAGGACACTTCCAGTTCCTGCCACACCAACGCGGCCACACCCAACCATGGCTGCCAGAATCTTCAGGAGGACTGTGATGTGTTACTCCAGTGAGGACTGCATTGTTTATATGGGGGACGGGGTGGCATCTTTTGAATGTGTGAGGGGGGATTGATTGTTTGTATGTGTGAGGTAGGCAGGGAGTTTGCATTGTTTGTATGTGGGAGGGTGGTTATTTGTATGTGTATGTGAGGGGCTGCACTCTGTACGTTGGACTGTACATTACATACTGCGCTTCATTATATACTCCTAACTCCTGCACTCTGTATGTCAAAAGTAATTATAGATTCTTGACCAAAGAATCTTAATGTCTCAACAGTTGCTGGTCACACCGTACACAACTTACATATACCGCAGGTGTTTTTCGGTTCCTGAGTTTCTCTGCTTGCATACGGCCCTATAAATGGTGCACACTGATAATATTAGAGCAAAGTTCTCTTTAAAGCACATTTTGTTGGTACAAGGGCTGTGGTATAAGTGTGCTGTTTATACAGCATGTAGACTCCGTCCCTATTTAACTATACCTTTCTTAGCATAGTGTGGCCACAAATTCTGTCCATCATGGTGCACTACATGCACCACATCTTGCTTCTAGTTGCAGTGCCCAAGGTCTTTCACAATCTTAGCAATGCCACATGCTTCCTTTTGTTTGCCTGTGGCCGGTCCTGCACTATTTACAGTCAGCAAAAGGAGACGAGAAGAGGCAGAGAACATACAGAAGGGCCTGCAACATCACTGTGCACATCTAGGTCCATGTTGGGCCATAACTATTGGAGCTGCGCAGAGATGCTAAGAATAAGTGCAGTGTCAACTGGGAGTGGAATCTCAGCTGAAGAAACTGACCAGGTACACACATGAGGGATAGGGGGGTGGGGGCGCAGTTCAGGTCTTCACCCTGGGTCTTAGATGACCTTGTCCCAGCCATGCATAGCGCCCTAGTTGAAATGGAGAATGGATACCACTATTTGCTGGACACTGCAGTATTACTTGACACCAAGGTCTGGACTTTACATTCTAATATTAAATGCAAGCTGCAGTGTACAGTATAGCCTTTAGCGCCCCATGGAGTCAATGCACTTTGACCAATCTGATACTAGTCTGTATGGTGGTAGGTTACAGATCAGGGTAGTACAACAATTAAAGCACAATTCTAGTTGAAAATAGCAAGATACATTTAAATAACCCATTAAAAATAAAATAGCAAACCATTACAATACTTTTTTCTGCAGCTAGATGCCCACAGTCTGATTGCCAGCATCATTCAACCCATTTATTCTGAGCCCATTTATTCTGAGCACAGGTCATCCTGTCCTTCAGCTTTCCCTTGCTATCTTCCCATCCATCTTCCTAAAGAAGAACTCCAGGCAAAAATAATGTTAACCCTTGCAGTGGGGCTACCCCTGCACTGCAAGGGTTAAGTGCTTGTTTTTGTCTAGGGACGCAAATAACAAAGATACACTCATCTGAACCTTGGAGACGCCTTGCTGTCAAACAGATCCTTGTAGCCTCTCTCCCTCTACTCTTCTCTCCAGCGATAGATTGTCCCTCAGTGTCCTCACAACCAATACACTATATTGTACACGATGATCTTACAGATTACGGGATCTTAGACTGCTAGAGCGCAGGGGGGGGTGAGGCTGTAGGGTCCAGTCTAACAGTCGAAGGTTCAGGTGAGTATACGTTTGTTATTTCCGTCCCTAGGCGAGAACAAATAGCTGCAGCAGAGGGAAGTGAGGCAGAAGGGAACAATCTAAGAGTGAGCCAGCTCTGAGGATAGGGTGAGTATAACTTTGTTATTTTTCAACCTATGCAAAAATTAGCACTTATCCCATGCAGTGCACGGGTAGACACATGGCAAGGGTTAAGAAAATGTGTAAACAGAGTTCAGTTTTGAGTTTCATCACAGGATCATTTGACCTGCAGTTGACCTCTCTCTGACCCGCATTTGACTTTCTTCTAAGCTGGTTCAAACCAATTGTTGCATTTCCAATTACTTGTATTGAAAGTGAAGGAGTTCTGATGTAAAGTAAAGTATGTATATAAAGGCACCGGAAGTGTTGCTAATTCAGGTGTAAATATTCACTTTTCTGTCTCCTCTGTTTGAGTTACACTAAGGGGTCTATTCACAAAGCTGCCGAAGGATCTAGCTGTAGCTTCGGCTGATCCTTCGGCTAGCTTCGGCCCCAGGACCCCTTCGGTTCAGTAGAACCGAAGGGCTGCTGTACGGGCTATTCACTATAGCCTGTACAGCTCCCGAAGTTGGCTGAGCGGCTCAATCGAGCCGAAGGCATATGCCTCGGCTCGACTGAGCCGAGGTGAAAGCCTAAGCTGGCCGACAGCCTGCTTCTGACAGCTGGGCGGAGCCTGCCATCATCTCACGGCTGGCTGCAGCCACTAGCAAAGACAGATTAGCGTCCCTGGTTACCAGGTAACCAGGGACGCTGATCTGTCATTACTCTCCCGGACGCTCTGGGAGTCTCCCGCTATTAGATAGCGGCTCACGGCCGACCGGGAGAGAAACACTTTCTCCCAGAAAGGTTTACTCTGCTCGATCTACTTTTTTTTTTGACGGCAGCAGCTGTCAGAATACTAAAAAAAAAACTTGCAGATAGCAAATAAGCTATTGCTTCCTCTGCTATCTGCCATCATTTCAATCGTTTTCTATTTTTTTTCTATTCTGCTCCAGACCACACAGGTACCGAGCAGAACAGCCGAGCCGAATGCCACATCTATGAGAATAGGCCGAACAGCAGCGAGTAGCCTCTCGGAGGTACGGCTCAGCCGATCCAGAGTCGAACTTCTTCTGCACTTCGGGTAGGCCAAACATGCTGAGCATGTTCGGCCGACCCGAAGCCAGCCGCAGCCACCCGATGTACGGCTGATTTCAGCCAATATACGGCTGAAAACAGCCGTACAAGACTGAAGTGAATAGCGCTCACTTCATTCAGGGTTGGTTATTGAGTCGACTGCCTACAGCACTTTTGTGAATAGACCCCTATACCTTTATTTTACTATGCAAAGTTGACCTGTAACATAACGTGCATACACCCCAACCACAACCAAAAAAAAGTATCCAATCAGGAAAACACTTAAAGCAAAGAAATACACTGGCCATAAATCTCCATAAGAACCCTTGCTTACATTCCAGCTAAGAAGACCAGCAGCATTTGAGCACTCGGAAAACATAGCACTAAGATGGTTAACAAGAATGACCTTCTCCTATATCAGAGCTGGAATATTCTCAACATCTAAAATTGAAATCTAAATTATATTCTTTTTCTTCATTAGAGGCAAAGACTTTTAAATTACAATAATTAAATGTTCTATATTTAAATGGTAACTGTATGCAATGATCTGCAAATCTCATAAACCCATATTTTATTCACAATAGAAAATAGAAAACATATCAAATGTTTAAACTGAGAAAATGTACAATTTTAAGAAAAAAATAAGGTCATTTTGAAATTTGGGATTACTATGGCAACCAAGGACAGATTCAATACGTTTGCTTCAGTTTTATACAAGGAATCTGGCAGGTCTACAGAAGAACATAATCTCCATGAATTTTTCCAGAAGCTTAGTGATTTTTCTATTTACGAGTCCAAAGCATGGTTGGATCTTACTAGTCAAAATAAATACATGGATGAGGGTATGATCCCCAGGGGCCTGACAATACAAAAGTGCCTACTACAGTATTCTGAGGAATGGAACAAAACTTTCAGGGAATTTTGCAACAAATACAGTAATCTCAAGCATTATGATGAAATGAATGAGAGGCTCAAAAAGGACCTCAGTACCTTGGAATCTTCTATTATAGATAATATATGCAAGATGTAAAAGTTTGTGATGCTTAGGCAGTATGTCTGTGGATTCTAGGGGCTCAGCTAGTTCAATGCTCTCAAGATATTCTCAATGTTCTCAAGATATTCAGAGGGAGAACCTTCAAAAAACTGATGTTTGTTTTTGGTGCTAAAAAGGAAAATACAGAGGGTCAGAAAACAAAATGCCAGAAAAATGATATTCCCAATGCAACAAGACAATGCATTATCCACTGTTACTCTTTTCTAAAGGTTAATTCTTTTCATTTTGATTTATTTTCTACTTTAATGTGAATGTTTTTATACAAAAAAATTTCTCAGAAAGTATTTCTCTGATTTAAGTGAAGATTCTGATTTGGGCTCAGGAGATATACAGTAGGTGGTGATCAGGAGTCAGTTGAAATGCTGCCTCTGAGCACTGCTCCTTTTGCTAATTTTTAGGCGCTATGCACCTTATCAGCATTGGAGCAGCAATAGTGAAACTGGTGGATTTTCTCAACTGTAATATGCCCTAGGATGGGGGATAGATGTTTTTACACAGTCCAGTCAGAGCTGTAGCTAGCCTATTTTGCGCCCGAGGCAAGAACAGAAAATTGTGCCCACCACCCCCCGCCCGATGTTTTTTTTGAGAAAACTAAATAGATAACAAGGAATTAATGATATTTAAACCGTTTATTTCAGTTACATAAGAAACATAAAGATATGTCACTTAAGGGAGAACTATGGGGCCGGGGCTTTTCCCCATAGTTCTCCTTAGGGTAACGGGAGGACACAAACTAGCGTCCTCCCGTCACCCTAGGCTCAGTATACCGCGAGCAAAATATAGCAAAATAGAATAAAATAAATATAGTGCAATAATGTTGGAGGTTGTGAGAGCTAGCTCACACCAGATGCAGTCAGTTCAGGTTGGCAGCAGCATCAAAAACGCATCACAATGCTTTCCTATGTTGATTTCTGGGGCTCTGTTCATACCAATGCAGTCCGTTCAGTTACCATGGGCTTTCAGTGCGTTCCAGGCATTTGCATGCATTTTTGATGTGTTTGCAGATCCAGAACAGATCCAGAGCAGGTAAAATAGGGCCTGCTATAGTTTTATTACCTGCTCTGGATCTGCACGCTGCGATGTGAACTGGAGCTCAAAATACCATAGGAATACATTGGACGCAATTTTGATCCGGTCTGCACCTGCTCTGGATCTGCTCCGCGCTTGGTGTGAACTAGCCCTAAGGCCCCATTCACACGTAGCGACATACCTTTTGCAGCAGCCAGGATAGTGCGACTTTCGGGGCGACGATCCAGCGACGGTAGCGCAACCTTCTCCGTCTGGCTCCATTAAAAAAAAGCAAAATCCGACGAAAAAAGGGTCCTGTAGAAGCGACTTGCGACCGCGACGCGCGACATGGAGCTAAGACAGCTCCATTGAATAGCATTAGCAGGCGACTTCTCACGATATCGCGCGGCAAAATTGTGTGATATCGCGGCGGAAATCGTGCGATAAATCGCTACGTGTGAATGGGGCCTTAGGGTCGCGGGAGAACACAAACTAGCGTTCTCCAGTGACCCAAAGCTCTGTATACCACGAGTTACAGCTTGCGGTATACAGAGACGCCAAAGTGGATCCCGACAATTATGTCTGGATCCACCCAGCTGCGGGATTAACAGATGGCTCCTATCTAGAGGCAGAGCCAGTTGTACCCGCCCCCTCCCCCGTCCGTTCCGCCAGTCAGCGCTGGAGGATCAGAGGGGGGAGAGGGGGAATCCCTGCAGAGTGCCGTGAGTGACAGTTACGGCTCTCTGTAGGGAGATGATCGAGAAGTGAGCGAGCGACGGTATGTGTTCGCTCACCTCCCGATCTACTGAGCCGACCTGTGACAGTTTCATTGTCACAGGTCGGCTCAGATTATGAGGCTTAGTGAAAAACACTCACTTCATAGTTTTCCTTTAAGCCTGTGACACACTACATGCAAATTCGTTCAGAGCAAAGCAAATCTGTCAGGCATGGAGCTTCGCATGTAGTGTGTGAGCTGAGCGCGGCCAGATGAAGGACTGCATTGTCAGCCAATTGGCTCCCGCGTAATAACTGAATGGCCTTCGCATCTTGACGCGTGGGTTTATACGCGCAAGCCGATTGGCTGAAGATTAAATGTTTTATCTCAGCACGCTCAGCTATGCGCGCTCTTGCAAGCAGACGAGACAAAATTACATGACACACTGCACGTGAAGGCAGCGTGCCACCGCTCCGCGCTGCTTTGCGAGCAATGGGTCCCAGCCTGAGGGCCCAGTCACACCATAAAGAGTGCGTTCAGACTCTGGAACGCACTAGAACGAAACCTGGCCAGCTCACTGTGTTTTGGGGCGGGAGGGGGTGTGGCTGCGCATTGAAGTCAATGGCACCGCAGCCATGCGCTCCACCCACAGTGCAATCGCCTTCACCTGAATGCGTGACACATCAGTGCCTGTGTTCCAGTCCAGTGGGATCTGCAAAAAAGTAGTGCATGCAGCATTTTGGCAGATCGCACTGGACCAGAACGCATTTAATTTAAATAATAGAGATAAAACTAATCGATTAGACACTAATGTGGACGCAGGGTGTCACATATATTACTATCAGTATATCTCTCCCCTTCTTCTCCATCACTTCTACAGTACAGAAGTAATGGAGAAGAAGGGGAGTGATATACTGACTGATTGTCACAGCACAGTACCTGTCTGAAGGCTGCAGCTTTCCCTCTCTGTCAGATTTGATTAGGCTCTCTGTAGGGAGATGATCGAGAAGTGAGCGAGCGACGGTATGTGTTCGCTCACCTCCCGATCTACTGAGCCGACCTGTGACAGTTTCATTGTCACAGGTCGGCTCAGATTATGAGGCTTAGTGAAAAACACTCACTTCATAGTTTTCCTTTAAGCCTGTGACACACTACATGCAAATTCGTTCAGAGCAAAGCAAATCTGTCAGGCATGGAGCTTCGCATGTAGTGTGTGAGCTGAGCGCGGCCAGATGAAGGACTGCATTGTCAGCCAATTGGCTCCCGCGTAATAACTGAATGGCCTTCGCATCTTGACGCGTGGGTTTATACGCGCAAGCCGATTGGCTGAAGATTAAATGTTTTATCTCAGCACGCTCAGCTATGCGCGCTCTTGCAAGCAGACGAGACAAAATTACATGACACACTGCACGTGAAGGCAGCGTGCCACCGCTCCGCGCTGCTTTGCGAGCAATGGGTCCCAGCCTGAGGGCCCAGTCACACCATAAAGAGTGCGTTCAGACTCTGGAACGCACTAGAACGAAACCTGGCCAGCTCACTGTGTTTTGGGGCGGGAGGGGGTGTGGCTGCGCATTGAAGTCAATGGCACCGCAGCCATGCGCTCCACCCACAGTGCAATCGCCTTCACCTGAATGCGTGACACATCAGTGCCTGTGTTCCAGTCCAGTGGGATCTGCAAAAAAGTAGTGCATGCAGCATTTTGGCAGATCGCACTGGACCAGAACGCATTTAATTTAAATAATAGAGATAAAACTAATCGATTAGACACTAATGTGGACGCAGGGTGTCACATATATTACTATCAGTATATCTCTCCCCTTCTTCTCCATCACTTCTACAGTACAGAAGTAATGGAGAAGAAGGGGAGTGATATACTGACTGATTGTCACAGCACAGTACCTGTCTGAAGGCTGCAGCTTTCCCTCTCTGTCAGATTTGATTTCCGTCAGGGATCACCTCAGGTTTCCTTGGCTGGACTCGACTTTGGGACCCGCCTCATCCACCTCACGGACACACCTCCCTCGCTATGTCCTCTGCGTCCTCTGGCCGGCTCTCCCGAGTCCCTCTCTTCAGTTCTCACCACTGGTAGCTTGAGAATGCTGCGGCACCGCTGGCTCCTCAGATCGGCGCTGGCTGCATGAGAAAGCCGCGGCACTGTGGCCGCAAGCAGAGGACACGTAGTAATCTTTA